>NW_026696306.1:0-46620 GCF_030435755.1 Ochotona princeps | reverse complement strand
TGGTGCATTCGTTTGTGTGGGATGCTCACCAAGCTTCATTTCAGTCCTAGCACTCAAAAGGCACTAAGCATAGAGTGTGAAAACTGAGTTTGCTTGAGAGCTGCTTGGAAGCCTGATGGTGTGTGAAGTTAGTGAGCCAAATGGAGTTGTTCTGCCACAAGAACCACTCGGCTGATCCTTCTTCAATATGCCCTTCAACAACATGCAGTGTTTCCTTGATTGAATTAGCTCTCACACCAATATTTGCGTCTAGAGCCTTTGCATTGAGGGCTATCTGAAAACAGCTGTGGCGCTGACGTTGCCTGTGAATGTGGAGTTGGTGGCATGTGAAACCCGCATGTGGAGCATTCGTTTGTGTGGGATGCTCTACCAGGTTCATTCCTAGATAATGCACTCAAAGGGCACTAAGCATAGAGTGTGAAAACTGAGTTTCCTTGAGAGCTGCTTGGAAGCCTGATGGTGTGTGAAGTTAGTGAGCCAAATGGAGTTGTTCTCCCACAAGAACCACTCGGCTGATCCTTCTTCAATATGCCCTTCACCAACATACAGTGTTTCCTTGATTGAATTAGCTCTCACACCAATATTTGCGTCTAGAGCCTTTGCATTGAGGGCTATCTGAAAACGGCTGTGGCGCTGAAGTTGCCTGTGAATGTGGAGTTGGTGGCATGTGAAACCCGCATGTGGAGCATTCGTTTGTGTGGGATGCTCTACCAGGTTCATTCCTAGATAAGGCACTCAAAGGGCACTAAGCATAGATTGTGACAACTGAGTTTCCTTGAGAGCTGCTTGGAAGCCTGATGGTGTGTGAAGTTAGTGAGCCAAATGGAGTTGTTCTCCCACAAGAACCACTCGGCTGATCCTTCTTCAATATGCCCTTCACCAACATGCAGTGTTTCCTTGATTGCATTAGCTCTCACACCAATATTTGCGTCTAGAGCCTTTGCATTGAGGGCTATCTGAAAACGGCTGTGGCGCTGAAGTTGCCTGTGAATGTGGAGTTGGTGGCATGTGAAACCCGCATTGGTGCATTCGTTTGTGTGGGATGCTCACCAAGCTTCATTTCAGTCCTAGGCACTCAAAGGGCACTAAGCATAGAGTGTGAAAACTGAGTTTGCTTGAGAGCTGCTTGGAAGCCTGATGGTGTGTGAAGTTAGTGAGCCAAATGGAGTTGTTCTCCCACAAGAACCACTCGGCTGATCCTTCTTCAATATGCCCTTCACCAACATGCAGTGTTTCCTTGATTGCATTAGCTCTCACACCAATATTTGCGTCTAGATCCTTTGCATTGAGGGCTATCTGAAAACGGCTGTGGCGCTGAAGTTGCCTGTGAATGTGGAGTTGGTGGCATGTGAAACCCGCATGTGGAGCATTCGTTTGTGTGGGATGCTCACCAAGCTTCATTTCAGTCCTAGGCACTCAAAGAGCACTAAGCATAGAGTGTGAAAACTGAGTTTCCTTGAGAGCTGCTTGGAAGCATGATGGTGTGTGAAGTTAGTGAGCCAAATGGAGTTGTTCTGCCACAAGAACCACTCGGCTGATCCTTCTTCAATATGCCCTTCACCAACATGCAGTGTTTCCTTGATTGCATTAGCTCTCACACCAATATTTGCGTCTAGAGCCTTTGCATTGAGGGCTATCTGAAAACGGCTGTGGCGCTGAAGTTGCCTCTGAATGTGGAGTTGGTGGCATGTGAAACCCGCATGTGGAGCATTCGTTTGTGTGGGATGCTCACCAAGCTTCATTTCAGTCCTAGGCACTCAAAGGGCACTAAGCATAGAGTGTGAAAACTGAGTTTCCTTGAGAGCTGCTTGGAAGCCTGATGGTGTGTGAAGTTAGTGAGCCCAATGGAGTTGTTCTCCCACAAGAACCACTCGGCTGATCCTTCTTCAATATGCCCTTCACCAACCTGCAGTGTTTCCTTGATTGAATTAGCTCTCACACCAATATTTGCGTCTATAGCCTTTGCATTGAGGGCTATCTGAAAACGGCTGTGGCGCTGAAGTTGCCTGTGAATGTGGAGTTGGTGGCATGTGAAACCCGCATGTAGAGCATTCGTTTGTGTGGGATGCTATACCAGGTTCATTCCTAGATAAGGCACTCAAAGGGCACTAAGCATAGAATGTGAAAACTGAGTTTCCCTGAGAAATGCTTGGAAGCCTGATGGTGTGTGAAGTTAGTGAGCCAAATGGAGTTGTTCTCCCACAAGAACCACTCGGCTGATCCTTCTTCAATATGCCCTTCACCAACATGCAGTGTTTCCTTGATTGAATAAGCTCTCACACCAATATTTGCGTCTAGAGCCTTTGCATTGAGGGCTATCTGAAAACAGCTGTGGCGCTGAAGTTGCCTGTGAATGTGGAGTTGGTGGCATGTGAAAAACGCATGTGGAGCATTCGTTTGTGTGGGATGCTCTACCAGGTTCATTCCTAGATAATGCACTCAAAGGGCACTAAGCATAGAGTGTGAAAACTGAGTTTCCTTGAGAGCTGCTTGGAAGCCTGATGGTGTGTGAAGTTAGTGAGCCAAATGGAGTTGTTCTCCCACAAGAACCACTCGGCTGATCCTTCTTCAATATGCCCTTCACCAACATACAGTGTTTCCTTGATTGAATTAGCTCTCACACCAATATTTGCGTCTAGAGCCTTTGCATTGAGGGCTATCTGAAAACGGCTGTGGCGCTGAAGTTGCCTGTGAATGTGGAGTTGGTGGCATGTGAAACCCGCATGTGGAGCATTCGTTTGTGTGGGATGCTCTACCAGGTTCATTCCTAGATAAGGCACTCAAAGGGCACTAAGCATAGATTGTGACAACTGAGTTTCCTTGAGAGCTGCTTGGAAGCCTGATGGTGTGTGAAGTTAGTGAGCCAAATGGAGTTGTTCTGCCACAAGAACCACTCGGCTGATCCTTCTTCAATATGCCCTGCACCAACATGCAGTGTTTCCTTGATTGAATTAGCTCTCACACCAATATTTGCGTCTAGAGCCTTTGCATTGAGGGCTATCTGAAAACGGCTGTGGCGCTGACGTTGCCTGTGAATGTGGAGTTTGTGGCATGTGAAACCCGCATGTGGAGCATTCGTTTGTGTGGGATGCTCACCAAGTTTCATTTCAGTCCTAGTCACTCAAAGGGCACTAAGCATAGAGTGTGAAAACTGAGTTTCCTTGAGAGCTGCTTGGAAGCCTGATGGTGTGTGAAGTTAGTGAGCCAAATGGAGATGTTCTCCCACAAGAACCACTCGGCTGATCCTACTTCAATATGCCCTTCACCAACATGCAGTGTTTCCTTGATTGCATTAGCTCTCACACCAATATTTGCGTCTAGAGCCTTTGCATTGAGGGCTATCTGAAAACGGCTGTGGCGCTGAAGTTGCCTGTGAATGTGGAGTTGGTGGCATGTGAAACCCGCATGTGGAGCATTCGTTTGTGTGGGAGGCTCTCCAAGCTTCATTTCAGTCCTAGGCACTCAAAGGGCACTAAGCATAGAGTGTGAAAACTGAGTTTCCTTGAGAGCTGCTTGGAAGCCTGATGGTGTGTGAAGTTAGTGAGCCAAATGGAGTTGTTCTGCCACAAGAACCACTCGGCTGATCCTTCTTCAATATGCCCTTCACCAACATGCAGTGTTTCCTTGATTGAATTAGCTCTCACACCAATATTTGCGTCTAGAGCCTTTGCATTGAGGGCTATCTGAAAACGGCTGTGGCGCTGAAGTTGCCTGTGAATGTGGAGTTGGTGGCATGTGAAACCCGCATGTGGAGCATTCGTTTGTGTGGGATGCTCTACCAGGTTCATTCCTAGATAAGGCACTCAAAGGGCACTAAGCATAGAATGTGAAAACTGAGTTTCCTTGAGAGCTGCTTGGAAGCCTGATGGTGTGTGAAGTTAGTGAGCCAAATGGAGTTGTTCTCCCACAAGAACCACTCGGCTGATCCTTCTTCAATATGCCCTTCACCAACATGCAGTGTTTCCTTGATTGCATTAGCTCTCACACCAATATTTGCGTCTAGAGCCTTTGCATTGAGGGCTATCTGAAAACGGCTGTGGCGCTGAAGTTGCCTGTGAATGTGGAGTTGGTGGCATGTGAAACCCGCATGTGGAGCATTCGTTTGTGTGGGATGCTCTACCAGGTTCATTCCTAGATAAGGCACTCAAAGGGCACTAAGCATAGATTGTGACAACTGAGTTTCCTTGAGAGCTGCTTGGAAGCCTGATGGTGTGTGAAGTTAGTGAGCCAAATGGAGTTGTTCTCCCACAAGAACCACTCGGCTGATCCTTCTTCAATATGCCCTTCACCAACATGCAGTGTTTCCTTGATTGCATTAGCTCTCACACCAATATTTGCGTCTAGAGCCTTTGCATTGAGGGCTATCTGAAAACGGCTGTGGCGCTGAAGTTGCCTGTGAATGTGGAGTTGGTGGCATGTGAAACCCGCATGTGGTGCATTCGTTTGTGTGGGATGCTCACCAAGCTTCATTTCAGTCCTAGGCACTCAAAGGGCACTAAGCATAGAGTGTGAAAACTGAGTTTGCTTGAGAGCTGCTTGGAAGCCTGATGGTGTGTGAAGTTAGTGAGCCAAATGGAGTTGTTCTCCCACAAGAACCACTCGGCTGATCCTTCTTCAATATGCCCTTCACCAACATGCAGTGTTTCCTTGATTGCATTAGCTCTCACACCAATATTTGCGTCTAGAGCCTTTGCATTGAGGGCTATCTGAAAACGGCTGTGGCGCTGAAGTTGCCTGTGAATGTGGAGTTGGTGGCATGTGAAACCCGCATGTGGAGCATTCGTTTGTGTGGGATGCTCACCAAGCTTCATTTCAGTCCTAGGCACTCAAAGAGCACTAAGCATAGAGTGTGAAAACTGAGTTTCCTTGAGAGCTGCTTGGAAGCATGATGGTGTGTGAAGTTAGTGAGCCAAATGGAGTTGTTCTGCCACAAGAACCACTCGGCTGATCCTTCTTCAATATGCCCTTCACCAACATGCAGTGTTTCCTTGATTGCATTAGCTCTCACACCAATATTTGCGTCTAGAGCCTTTGCATTGAGGGCTATCTGAAAACGGCTGTGGCGCTGAAGTTGCCTCTGAATGTGGAGTTGGTGGCATGTGAAACCCGCATGTGGAGCATTCGTTTGTGTGGGATGCTCACCAAGCTTCATTTCAGTCCTAGGCACTCAAAGGGCACTAAGCATAGAGTGTGAAAACTGAGTTTCCTTGAGAGCTGCTTGGAAGCCTGATGGTGTGTGAAGTTAGTGAGCCCAATGGAGTTGTTCTCCCACAAGAACCACTCGGCTGATCCTTCTTCAATATGCCCTTCAACAACATGCAGTGTTTCCTTGATTGAATTAGCTCTCACACCAATATTTGCGTCTAGAGCCTTTGCATTGAGGGCTATCTGAAAACGGCTGTGGCGCTGAAGTTGCCTGTGAATGTGGAGTTGGTGGCATGTGAAACCCGCATGTAGAGCATTCGTTTGTGTGGGATGCTATACCAGGTTCATTCCTAGATAAGGCACTCAAAGGGCACTAAGCATAGAATGTGAAAACTGAGTTTCCCTGAGAAATGCTTGGAAGCCTGATGGTGTGTGAAGTTAGTGAGCCAAATGGAGTTGTTCTCCCACAAGAACCACTCGGCTGATCCTTCTTCAATATGCCCTTCACCAACATGCAGTGTTTCCTTGATTGAATAAGCTCTCACACCAATATTTGCGTCTAGAGCCTTTGCATTGAGGGCTATCTGAAAACAGCTGTGGCGCTGAAGTTGCCTGTGAATGTGGAGTTGGTGGCATGTGAAAAACGCATGTGGAGCATTCGTTTGTGTGGGATGCTCTACCAGGTTCATTCCTAGATAATGCACTCAAAGGGCACTAAGCATAGAGTGTGAAAACTGAGTTTCCTTGAGAGCTGCTTGGAAGCCTGATGGTGTGTGAAGTTAGTGAGCCAAATGGAGTTGTTCTCCCACAAGAACCACTCGGCTGATCCTTCTTCAATATGCCCTTCACCAACATACAGTGTTTCCTTGATTGAATTAGCTCTCACACCAATATTTGCGTCTAGAGCCTTTGCATTGAGGGCTATCTGAAAACGGCTGTGGCGCTGAAGTTGCCTGTGAATGTGGAGTTGGTGGCATGTGAAACCCGCATGTGGAGCATTCGTTTGTGTGGGATGCTCTACCAGGTTCATTCCTAGATAAGGCACTCAAAGGGCACTAAGCATAGATTGTGACAACTGAGTTTCCTTGAGAGCTGCTTGGAAGCCTGATGGTGTGTGAAGTTAGTGAGCCAAATGGAGTTGTTCTGCCACAAGAACCACTCGGCTGATCCTTCTTCAATATGCCCTGCACCAACATGCAGTGTTTCCTTGATTGAATTAGCTCTCACACCAATATTTGCGTCTAGAGCCTTTGCATTGAGGGCTATCTGAAAACAGCTGTGGCGCTGACGTTGCCTGTGAATGTGGAGTTTGTGGCATGTGAAACCCGCATGTGGAGCATTCGTTTGTGTGGGATGCTCACCAAGTTTCATTTCAGTCCTAGTCACTCAAAGGGCACTAAGCATAGAGTGTGAAAACTGAGTTTCCTTGAGAGCTGCTTGGAAGCCTGATGGTGTGTGAAGTTAGTGAGCCAAATGGAGATGTTCTCCCACAAGAACCACTCGGCTGATCCTACTTCAATATGCCCTTCACCAACATGCAGTGTTTCCTTGATTGCATTAGCTCTCACACCAATATTTGCGTCTAGAGCCTTTGCATTGAGGGCTATCTGAAAACGGCTGTGGCGCTGAAGTTGCCTGTGAATGTGGAGTTGGTGGCATGTGAAACCCGCATGTGGAGCATTCGTTTGTGTGGGAGGCTCTCCAAGCTTCATTTCAGTCCTAGGCACTCAAAGGGCACTAAGCATAGAGTGTGAAAACTGAGTTTCCTTGAGAGCTGCTTGGAAGCCTGATGGTGTGTGAAGTTAGTGAGCCAAATGGAGTTGTTCTGCCACAAGAACCACTCGGCTGATCCTTCTTCAATATGCCCTTCACCAACATGCAGTGTTTCCTTGATTGAATTAGCTCTCACACCAATATTTGCGTCTAGAGCCTTTGCATTGAGGGCTATCTGAAAACGGCTGTGGCGCTGAAGTTGCCTGTGAATGTGGAGTTGGTGGCATGTGAAACCCGCATGTGGAGCATTCGTTTGTGTGGGATGCTCTACCAGGTTCATTCCTAGATAAGGCACTCAAAGGGCACTAAGCATAGAATGTGAAAACTGAGTTTCCTTGAGAGCTGCTTGGAAGCCTGATGGTGTGTGAAGTTAGTGAGCCAAATGGAGTTGTTCTCCCACAAGAACCACTCGGCTGATCCTTCTTCAATATGCCCTTCACCAACATGCAGTGTTTCCTTGATTGCATTAGCTCTCACACCAATATTTGCGTCTAGAGCCTTTGCATTGAGGGCTATCTGAAAACGGCTGTGGCGCTGAAGTTGCCTGTGAATGTGGAGTTGGTGGCATGTGAAACCCGCATGTGGTGCATTCGTTTGTGTGGGATGCTCACCAAGCTTCATTTCAGTCCTAGGCACTCAAAGGGCACTAAGCATAGATTGTGAAAACTGAGTTTGCTTGAGAGCTGCTTGGAAGCCTGATGGTGTGTGAAGTTAGTGATCCAAATGGAGTTGTTCTGCCACAAGAACCACTCGGCTGATCCTTCTTCAATATGCCCTGCACCAACATGCAGTGTTTCCTTGATTGAATTAGCTCTCACACCAATATTTGCGTCTAGAGCCTTTGCATTGAGGGCTATCTGAAAACGGCTGTGGCGCTGACGTTGCCTGTGAATGTGGAGTTTGTGGCATGTGAAACCCGCATGTGGAGCATTCGTTTGTGTGGGATGCTCACCAAGTTTCATTTCAGTCCTAGGCACTCAAAGGGCACTAAGCATAGAGTGTGAAAACTGAGTTTCCTTGAGAGCTGCTTGGAAGCCTGATGGTGTGTGAAGTTAGTGAGCCAAATGGAGATGTTCTCCCACAAGAACCACTCGGCTGATCCTACTTCAATATGCCCTTCACCAACATGCAGTGTTTCCTTGATTGCATTAGCTCTCACACCAATATTTGCGTCTAGAGCCTTTGCATTGAGGGCTATCTGAAAACGGCTGTGGCGCTGAAGTTGCCTGTGAATGTGGAGTTGGTGGCATGTGAAACCCGCATGTGGAGCATTCGTTTCTGTGGGAGGCTCTCCAAGCTTCATTTCAAGGTCCTAGGCACTCAAAGGGCACTAAGCATAGAGTGTGAAAACTGAGTTTCCTTGAGAGCTGCTTGGAAGCCTGATGGTGTGTGAAGTTAGTGAGCCAAATGGAGATGTTCTCCCACAAGAACCACTCGGCTGATCCTACTTCAATATGCCCTTCACCAACATGCAGTGTTTCCTTGATTGCATTAGCTCTCACACCAATATTTGCGTCTAGAGCCTTTGCATTGAGGGCTATCTGAAAACGGCTGTGGCGCTGAAGTTGCCTGTGAATGTGGAGTTGGTGGCATGTGAAACCCGCATGTGGAGCATTCGTTTCTGTGGGAGGCTCTCCAAGCTTCATTTCAGTCCTAGGCACTCAAAGGGCACTAAGCATAGAGTGTGAAAACTGAGTTTCCTTGAGAGCTGCTTGGAAGCCTGATGGTGTGTGAAGTTAGTGAGCCAAATGGAGTTGTTCTCCCACAAGAACCACTCGGCTGATCCTTCTTCAATATGCCCTTCACCAACATGCAGTGTTTCCTTGATTGAATTAGCTCTCACACCAATATTTGCGTCTAGAGCCTTTGCATTGAGGGCTATCTGAAAACGGCTGTGGCGCTGAAGTTGCCTGTGAATGTGGAGTTGGTGGCATGTGAAACCCGCATGTGGTGCATTCGTTTGTGTGGGATGCTCACCAGCTTCATTTCAGTCCTAGGCACTCAAAAGGCACTAAGCATAGAGTGTGAAAACTGAGTTTGCTTGAGAGCTGCTTGGAAGCCTGATGGTGTGTGAAGTTAGTGAGCCAAATGGAGTTGTTCTGCCACAAGAACCACTCGGCTGATCCTTCTTCAATATGCCCTTCAACAACATGCAGTGTTTCCTTGATTGAATTAGCTCTCACACCAATATTTGCGTCTAGAGCCTTTGCATTGAGGGCTATCTGAAAACGGCTGTGGCGCTGACGTTGCCTGTGAATGTGGAGTTTGTGGCATGTGAAACCCGCATGTGGAGCATTCGTTTGTGTGGGATGCTCACCAAGTTTCATTTCAGTCCTAGGCACTCAAAGGGCACTAAGCATAGAGTGTGAAAACTGAGTTTCCTTGAGAGCTGCTTGGAAGCCTGATGGTGTGTGAAGTTAGTGAGCCAAATGGAGATGTTCTCCCACAAGAACCACTCGGCTGATCCTACTTCAATATGCCCTTCACCAACATGCAGTGTTTCCTTGATTGCATTAGCTCTCACACCAATATTTGCGTCTAGAGCCTTTGCATTGAGGGCTATCTGAAAACGGCTGTGGCGCTGAAGTTGCCTGTGAATGTGGAGTTGGTGGCATGTGAAACCCGCATGTGGAGCATTCGTTTGTGTGGGAGGCTCTCCAAGCTTCATTTCAGTCCTAGGCACTCAAAGGGCACTAAGCATAGAGTGTGAAAACTGAGTTTCCTTGAGAGCTGCTTGGAAGCCTGATGGTGTGTGAAGTTAGTGAGCCAAATGGAGTTGTTCTGCCACAAGAACCACTCGGCTGATCCTTCTTCAATATGCCCTTCACCAACATGCAGTGTTTCCTTGATTGAATTAGCTCTCACACCAATATTTGCGTCTAGAGCCTTTGCATTGAGGGCTATCTGAAAACGGCTGTGGCGCTGAAGTTGCCTGTGAATGTGGAGTTGGTGGCATGTGAAACCCGCATGTGGAGCATTCGTTTGTGTGGGATGCTCTACCAGGTTCATTCCTAGATAAGGCACTCAAAGGGCACTAAGCATAGAATGTGAAAACTGAGTTTCCTTGAGAGCTGCTTGGAAGCCTGATGGTGTGTGAAGTTAGTGAGCCAAATGGAGTTGTTCTCCCACAAGAACCACTCGGCTGATCCTTCTTCAATATGCCCTTCACCAACATGCAGTGTTTCCTTGATTGCATTAGCTCTCACACCAATATTTGCGTCTAGAGCCTTTGCATTGAGGGCTATCTGAAAACGGCTGTGGCGCTGAAGTTGCCTGTGAATGTGGAGTTGGTGGCATGTGAAACCCGCATGTGGTGCATTCGTTTGTGTGGGATGCTCACCAAGCTTCATTTCAGTCCTAGGCACTCAAAGGGCACTAAGCATAGAGTGTGAAAACTGAGTTTGCTTGAGAGCTGCTTGGAAGCCTGATGGTGTGTGAAGTTAGTGAGCCAAATGGAGTTGTTCTGCCACAAGAACCACTCGGCTGATCCTTCTTCAATATGCCCTGCACCAACATGCAGTGTTTCCTTGATTGAATTAGCTCTCACACCAATATTTGCGTCTAGAGCCTTTGCATTGAGGGCTATCTGAAAACGGCTGTGGCGCTGACGTTGCCTGTGAATGTGGAGTTTGTGGCATGTGAAACCCGCATGTGGAGCATTCGTTTGTGTGGGATGCTCACCAAGTTTCATTTCAGTCCTAGGCACTCAAAGGGCACTAAGCATAGAGTGTGAAAACTGAGTTTCCTTGAGAGCTGCTTGGAAGCCTGATGGTGTGTGAAGTTAGTGAGCCAAATGGAGATGTTCTCCCACAAGAACCACTCGGCTGATCCTACTTCAATATGCCCTTCACCAACATGCAGTGTTTCCTTGATTGCATTAGCTCTCACACCAATATTTGCGTCTAGAGCCTTTGCATTGAGGGCTATCTGAAAACGGCTGTGGCGCTGAAGTTGCCTGTGAATGTGGAGTTGGTGGCATGTGAAACCCGCATGTGGAGCATTCGTTTCTGTGGGAGGCTCTCCAAGCTTCATTTCAGTCCTAGGCACTCAAAGGGCACTAAGCATAGAGTGTGAAAACTGAGTTTCCTTGAGAGCTGCTTGGAAGCCTGATGGTGTGTGAAGTTAGTGAGCCAAATGGAGTTGTTCTCCCACAAGAACCACTCGGCTGATCCTTCTTCAATATGCCCTTCAACAACATGCAGTGTTTCCTTGATTGAATTAGCTCTGACACCAATATTTGCGTCTAGAGCCTTTGCATTGAGGGCTATCTGAAAACGGCTGTGGCGCTGAAGTTGCCTGTGAATGTGGAGTTGGTGGCATGTGAAACCCGCATGTGGTGCATTCGTTTGTGTGGGATGCTCACCAAGCTTCATTTCAGTCCTAGGCACTCAAAAGGCACTAAGCATAGAGTGTGAAAACTGAGTTTGCTTGAGAGCTGCTTGGAAGCCTGATGGTGTGTGAAGTTAGTGAGCCAAATGGAGTTGTTCTCCCACAGGAACCACTCGGCTGATCCTTCTTCAATATGCCCTTCAACAACATGCAGTGTTTCCTTGATTGAATTAGCTCTCACACCAATATTTGCGTCTAGAGCCTTTGCATTGAGGGCTATCTGAAAACAGCTGTGGCGCTGACGTTGCCTGTGAATGTGGAGTTGGTGGCATGTGAAACCCGCATGTGGTGCATTCGTTTGTGTGGGATGCTCACCAAGTTTCATTTCAGTCCTAGGCACTCAAAGGGCACTAAGCATAGAGTGTGAAAACTGAGTTTCCTTGAGAGCTGCTTGGAAGCCTGATGGTGTGTGAAGTTAGTGAGCCAAATGGAGTTGTTCTGCCACAAGAACCACTCGGCTGATCCTTCTTCAATATGCCCTTCACCAACATGCAGTGTTTCCTTGATTGAATTAGCTCTCACACCAATATTTGCGTCTAGAGCCTTTGCATTGAGGGCTATCTGAAAACGGCTGTGGCGCTGAAGTTGCCTGTGAATGTGGAGTTGGTCGCATGTGAAACCCGCATGTGGAGCATTCGTTTGTGTGGGATGCTCTACCAGGTTCATTCCTAGATAAGGCACTCAAAGGGCACTAAGCATAGAGTGTGAAAACTGAGTTTCCTTGAGAGCTGCTTGGAAGCCTGATGGTGTGTGAAGTTAGTGAGCCCAATGGAGTTGTTCTTCCACAAGAACTACTCGGCTGATCCTTCTTCAATATGCCCTGCACCAACATGCAGTGTGTCCTTGATTGAATTAGCTCTCACACCAATATTTGCGTCTAGAGCCTTTGCATTGAGGGCTATCTGAAAATGGCTGTGGCGCTGAAGTTGCCTGTGAATGTGGAGTTGGAGGCATGTGAAACCCGCATGTGGTGCATTCGTTTGTGTGGGATGCTCACCAAGCTTCATTTCAGTCCTAGGCACTCAAAGGGCACTAAGCATAGAGTGTGAAAACTGAGTTTCCTTGAGAGCTGCTTGGAAGCCTGATGGTGTGTGAAATTAGTGAGCCCAATGGAGTTGTTCTCCCACAAGAACCACTCGGCTGATCCTTCTTCAATATGCCCTTCACCAACATGCAGTGTTTCCTTGATTGAATTAGCTCTCACACCAATATTTGCGTCTAGAGCCTTTGCATTGAGGGCTATCTGAAAACGGCTGTGTCGCTGAAGTTGCCTGTGAATGTGGAGTTGGTGGCATGTGAAACCCGCATGTGGAGCATTCGTTTGTGTGGGATGCTCTACCAGGTTCATTCCTAGATAAGGCACTCAAAGGGCACTAAGCATAGAATGTGAAAACTGAGTTTCCTTGAGAGCTGCTTGGAAGCCTGATGGTGTGTGAAGTTAGTGAGCCAAATGGAGTTGTTCTCCCACAAGAACCACTCGGCTGATCCTTCTTCAATATGCCCTTCACCAACATGCAGTGTTTCCTTGATTGAATTAGCTCTCACACCAATATTTGCGTCTACAGCCTTTGCATTGAGGGCTATCTGAAAACGGCTGTGGCGCTGAAGTTGCCTGTGAATGTGGAGTTGGTGGCATGTGAAACCCGCATGTGGAGCATTCGTTTGTGTGGGATGCTCTACCAGGTTCATTCCTAGATAAGGCACTCAAAGGGCACTAAGCATAGAATGTGAAAACTGAGTTTGCTTGAGAGCTGCTTGGAAGCCTGATGGTGTGTGAAGTTAGTGAGCCAAATGGAGTTGTTCTCCCACAACAACCACTCGGCTGATCCTTCTTCAATATGCCCTTCACCAACATGCAGTGTTTCCTTGATTGCATTAGCTCTCACACCAATATTTGCGTCTAGAGCCTTTGCATTGAGGGCTATCTGAAAACGGCTGTGGCGCTGAAGTTGCCTGTGAATGTGGAGTTGGTGGCATGTGAAACCCGCATGTGGAGCATTCGTTTGTGTGGGATGCTCACCAAGCTTCATTTCAGTCCTAGGCACTCAAAGGGCACTAAGCATAGAGTGTGAAAACTGAGTTTGCTTGAGAGCTGCTTGGAAGCCTGATGGTGTGTGAAGTTAGTGAGCCAAATGGAGTTGTTCTCCCACAAGAACCACTCGGCTGATCCTTCTTCAATATGCCCTTCACCAACATGCAGTGTTTCCTTGATTGAATTAGCTCTCACACCAATATTTGCGTCTAGAGCCTTTGCATTGAGGGCTATCTGAAAACGGCTGTGGCGCTGAAGTTGCCTGTGAATGTGGAGTTGGTGGCATGTGAAACCCGGATGTGGAGCATTCGTTTGTGTGGGATGCTCCACCAGGTTCATTCCTAGATAATGCACTCAAAGGGCACTAAGCATAGAGTGTGAAAACTGAGTTTCCTTGAGAGCTGCTTGGAAGCCTGATGGTGTGTGAAGTTAGTGAGCCAAATGGAGTTGTTCTCCCACAAGAACCACTCGGCTAATCCTTCTTCAATATGCCCTTCACCAACATGCAGTGTTTCCTTGATTGAATTAGCTCTCACACCAATATTTGCATCTAGAGCCTTTGCATTGAGGGCTATCTGAAAACGGCTGTGGCGCTGAAGTTGCCTGTGAATGTGGAGTTGGTGGCATGTGAAACCCGCATGTGGAGCATTCGTTTGTGTGGGATGCTCTACCAGGTTCATTCCAGTCCTAGGCACTCAAAGGGCACTAAGTATAGAATGTGAAAACTGAGTTTCCTTGAGAGATGCTTGGAAGCCTGATGGTGTGTGAAGTTAGTGAGCCAAATGGAGTTGTTCTCCCACAAGAACCACTCGGCTGATCCTTCTTCAATATGCCCTTCACCAACATGCAGTGTTTCCTTGATTACATTAGCTCTCACACCAATATTTGCGTCTAGAGCCTTTGCATTGAGGGCTATCTGAAAACGGCTGTGGCGCTGAAGTTGCCTGTGAATGTGGAGTTGGTGGCATGTGAAACCCGCATGTGGAGCATTCGTTTGTGTGGGATGCTCACCAAGCTTCATTTCAGTCCTAGGCACTCAAAGGGCACTAAGCATAGAGTGTGAAAACTGAGTTTCCTTGAGAGCTGCTTGGAAGCCTGATGGTGTGTGAAGTTAGTGAGCCCAATGGAGTTGTTCTCCCACAAGAACCACTCGGCTGATCCTTCTTCAATATGCCCTTCACCAACATGCAGTGTTTCCTTGATTGAATTAGCTCTCACACCAATATTTGCGTCTAGAGCCTTTGCATTGAGGGCTATCTGAAAACGGCTGTGGCGCTGAAGTTGCCTGTGAATGTGGAGTTGGTGGCATGTGAAACCCGCATGTGGAGCATTCGTTTGTGTGGGATGCTCTACCAGGTTCATTCCTAGATAAGGCACTCAAAGGGCACTAAGCATAGAATGTGAAAACTGAGTTTCCTTGAGAAATGCTTGGAAGCCTGATGGTGTGTGAAGTTAGTGAGCCAAATGGAGTTGTTCTCCCACAAGAACCACTCGGCTGATCCTTCTTCAATATGCCCTTCACCAACATGCAGTGTTTCCTTGATTGAATAAGCTCTCACACCAATATTTGCGTCTAGAGCCTTTGCATTGAGGGCTATCTGAAAACAGCTGTGGCGCTGAAGTTGCCTGTGAATGTGGAGTTGGTGGCATGTGAAACCCGCATGTGGAGCATTCGTTTGTGTGGGATGCTCACCAAGCTTCATTTCAGTCCTAGGCACTCAAAGGGCACTAAGCATAGAGTGTGAAAACTGAGTTTCCTTTAGAGCTGCTTGGAAGCCTGATGGTGTGTGAAGTTAGTGAGCCAAATGGAGTTGTTCTCCCACAAGAACCACTCAGCTGATCCTTCTTCAATATGCCCTTCACCAACATGCAGTGTTTCCTTGATTGAATTAGCTCTCACACCAATATTTGCGTCTAGATCCTTTGCATTGAGGGCTATCTGAAAACGGCTGTGGCGCTGAAGTTGCCTGTGAATGTGGAGTTGGTGGCATGTGAAACCCGTATGTAGAGCATTCGTTTGTGTGGGATGCTCTACCAGGTTCATTCCTAGATAATGCACTCAAAGGGCACTAAGCATAGAGTGTGAAAACTGAGTTTCCTTGAGAGCTGCTTGGAAGCCTGATGGTGTGTGAAGTTAGTGAGCCAAATGGAGTTGTTCTCCCTCAAGAACCACTCGGCTAATCCTTCTTCAATATGCCCTTCACAACATACAATGTTTCCTTGATTGAATTAGCTCTCACACCAATATTTGCGTCTAGAGCCTTTGCATTGAGGGCTATCTGAAAACGGCTGTGGCGCTGAAGTTGCCTGTGAATGTGGAGCTGGTGGCATGTGAAACCCGCATGTGGAGCATTCGTTTGTGTGGGATGCTCTACCAGGTTCATTCCTAGATAAGGCACTCAAAGGGCACTAATCATAGAATGTGAAAACTGAGTTTCCTTGAGAGATGCTTGGAAGCCTGATGGTGTGTGAAGTTAGTGAGCCAAATGGAGTTGTTCTCCCACAAGAACCACTCGGCTGATCCTTCTTCAATATGCCCTTCACCAACATGCAGTGTTTCCTTGATTGCATTAGCTCTCACACCAATATTTGCGTCTAGAGCCTTTGCATTGAGGGCTATCTGAAAACGGCTGTGGCGCTGAAGTTGCCTGTGAATGTGGAGTTGGTGGCATGTGAAACCCGCATGTGGTGCATTCGTTTGTGTGGGATGCTCACCAAGCTTCATTTCAGTCCTAGGCACTCAAAGGGCACTAAGCATAGAGTGTGAAAACTGAGTTTGCTTGAGAGCTGCTTGGAAGCCTGATGGTGTGTGAAGTTAGTGAGCCAAATGGAGTTGTTCTCCCTCAAGAACCACTCGGCTAATCCTACTTCAATATGCCCTTCACAACATACAGTGTTTCCTTGATTGAATTAGCTCACACACCAATATTTGCGTCTAGAGCCTTTGCATTGAGGGCTATCTGAAAACGGCTGTGGCGCTGAAGTTGCCTGTGAATGTGGAGTTGGTGGCATGTGAAACCCGCATGTGGAGCATTCGTTTGTGTGGGATGCTCTACCAGGTTCATTCCTAGATAAGGCACTCAAAGGGCACTAATCATAGAATGTGAAAACTGAGTTTCCTTGAGAGATGCTTGGAAGCCTGATGGTGTGTGAAGTTAGTGAGCCAAATGGAGTTGTTCTCCCACAAGAACCACTCGGCTGATCCTTCTTCAATATGCCCTTCACCAACATGCAGTGTTTCCTTGATTGCATTAGCTCTCACACCAATATTTGCGTCTAGAGCCTTTGCATTGAGGGCTATCTGAAAACGGCTGTGGCGCTGAAGTTGCCTGTGAATGTGGAGTTGGTGGCATGTGAAACCCGCATGTGGTGCATTCGTTTGTGTGGGATGCTCACCAAGCTTCATTTCAGTCCTAGGCACTCAAAGGGCACTAAGCATAGAGTGTGAAAACTGAGTTTGCTTGAGAGCTGCTTGGAAGCCTGATGGTGTGTGAAGTTAGTGAGCCAAATGGAGTTGTTCTCCCACAAGAACCACTCGGCTGATCCTTCTTCAATATGCCCTTCACCAACATGCAGTGTTTCCTTGATTGCATTAGCTCTCACACCAATATTTGCGTCTAGAGCCTTTGCATTGAGGGCTATCTGAAAACGGCTGTGGCGCTGAAGTTGCCTGTGAATGTGGAGTTGGTGGCATGTGAAACCCGCATGTGGAGCATTCGTTTGTGTGGGATGCTCTACCAGGTTCATTCCTAGATAAGGCACTCAAAGGGCACTAAGCATAGATTGTGACAACTGAGTTTCCTTGAGAGCTGCTTGGAAGCCTGATGGTGTGTGAAGTTAGTGAGCCAAATGGAGTTGTTCTCCCACAAGAACCACTCGGCTGATCCTTCTTCAATATGCCCTGCACCAACATGCAGTGTTTCCTTGATTGAATTAGCTCTCACACCAATATTTGCGTCTAGAGCCTTTGCATTGAGGGCTATCTGAAAACGGCTGTGGCGCTGACGTTGCCTGTGAATGTGGAGTTTGTGGCATGTGAAACCCGCATGTGGAGCATTCGTTTGTGTGGGATGCTCACCAAGTTTCATTTCAGTCCTAGGCACTCAAAGGGCACTAAGCATAGAGTGTGAAAACTGAGTTTCCTTGAGAGCTGCTTGGAAGCCTGATGGTGTGTGAAGTTAGTGAGCCAAATGGAGTTGTTCTCCCTCAAGAACCACTCGGCTAATCCTTCTTCAATATGCCCTTCACAACATACAGTGTTTCCTTGATTGAATTAGCTCTCACACCAATATTTGCGTCTAGAGCCTTTGCATTGAGGGCTATCTGAAAACGGCTGTGGCGCTGAAGTTGCCTGTGAATGTGGAGTTGGTGGCATGTGAAACCCGCATGTGGAGCATTCGTTTGTGTGGGATGCTCTACCAGGTTCATTCCTAGATAAGGCACTCAAAGGGCACTAAGCATAGAGTGTGAAAACTGAGTTTCCTTGAGAGCTGCTTGGAAGCCTGATGGTGTGTGAAGTTAGTGAGCCAAATGGAGTTGTTCTGCCACAAGAACCACTCGGCTGATCCTTCTTCAATATGCCCTTCACCAACATGCAGTGTTTCCTTGATTGAATTAGCTCTCACACCAATATTTGCGTCTAGAGCCTTTGCATTGAGGGCTATCTGAAAACGGCTGTGGCGCTGAAGTTGCCTGTGAATGTGGAGTTGGTGGCATGTGAAACCCGCATGTGGAGGATTCGTTTGTGTGGGATGCTGACCAAGCTTCATTTCAGTCCTAGGCACTCAAAGGGCACTAAGCATAGAGTGTGAAAACTGAGTTTTCTTGAGAGCTGCTTGGAAGCCTGATGGTGTGTGAAGTTAGTGAGCCAAATGGAGTTGTTCTGCCCCAAGAACCACTCGGCTGATCCTTCTTCAATATGCCCTTCACCAACATGCAGTGTTTCCTTGATTGAATTAGCTCTCACACCAATATTTGCGTCTAGAGCCTTTGCATTGAGGGCTATCTGAAAACGGCTGTGGCGCTGAAGTTGCCTGTGAATGTGGAGTTGGTGGCATGTGAAACCCGCATGTGGAGCATTCGTTTGTGTGGGATGCTCTACCAGGTTCATTCCTAGATAAGGCACTCAAAGGGCACTAAGCATAGAATGTGAATACTGAGTTTCCTTGAGAGCTGCTTGGAAGCCTGATGGTGTGTGAAGTTAGTGAGCCAAATGGAGTTGTTCTCCCACAAGAACCACTCGGCTGATCCTTCTTCAATATGCCCTTCACCAACATGCAGTGTTTCCTTGACTGAATTAGCTCTCACACCAATATTTGCGTCTAGAGCCTTTGCATTGAGGGCTATCTGAAAACGGCTGTGGCGCTGAAGTTGCCTGTGAATGTGGAGTTGGTGGCATGTGAAACCCGCATGTGGAGCATTCGTTTGTGTGGGATGCTCACCAAGTTTCATTTCAGTCCTAGGCACTCAAAGGGCACTAAGCATAGAGTGTGAAAACTGAGTTTCCTTGAGAGCAGCTTGGAAGCCTGATGGTGTGTGAAGTTAGTGAGCCAAATGGAGTTGTTCTCCCACAAGAACCACTCGGCTGATCCTTCTTCAATATGCCCTTCACCAACATGCAGTGTTTCCTTGATTGAATTAGCTCTCACACCAATATTTGCGTCTAGAGCCTTTGCATTGAGGGCTATCTGAAAACGGCTGTGGCGCTGAAGTTGCCTGTGAATGTGGAGTTGGTGGCATGTGAAACCCGCATGTGGAGCATTCGTTTGTGTGGGATGCTCTACCAGGTTCATTCCTAGATAATGCACTCAAAGGGCACTAAGCATAGAGTGTGAAAACTGAGTTTCCTTGAGAGCTGCTTGGAAGCCTGATGGTGTGTGAAGTTAGTGAGCCAAATGGAGTTGTTCTCCCACAGGAACCACTCGGCTAATCCTTCTTCAATATGCCCTTCACCAACATGCAGTGTTTCCTTGATTGAATTAGCTCTCACAGCAATATTTGCGTCTAGAGCCTTTGCATTGAGGGCTATCTGAAAACGGCTGTGGCGCTGAAGTTGCCTGTGAATGTGGAGTTGGTGGCATGTGAAACCCGCATGTGGAGCATTCGTTTGTGTGGGATGCTCACCAAGTTTCATTTCAGTCCTAGGCACTCAAAGGGCACTAAGCATAGAGTGTGAAAACTGAGTTTCCTTGAGAGCTGCTTGGAAGCCTGATGGTGTGTGAAATTAGTGAGCCAAATGGAGTTGTTCTGCCACAAGAACCACTCGGCTAATCCTTCTTCAATATGCCCTTCACCAACATGCAGTGTTTCCTTGATTGAATTAGCTCTCACACCAATATTTGCGTCTAGAGCCTTTGCATTGAGGGCTATATTGAAAATGGCTGTGGCGCTGAATTTGCCTGTGAATGTGGAGTTGGTGGCATGTGAAACCCGCATGTGGAGCATTCGTTTTTGTGGGATGCTCTAGCAGGTTCATTCCTAGATAAGGCACTGAAAGGGCACTAAGCATAGAGTGTGAAAACTGAGTTTCCTTGAGAGCTGCTTGGAAGCCTGATGGTGTGTGAAGTTAGTGAGCCAAATGGAGTTGTTCTCCCACAAGAACCACTCGGCTGATCCTTCTTCAATATGCCCTTCACCAGCATGCATTGTTTCCTTGATTGAATTAGCTCTCACACCAATATTTGCGTCTAGAGCCTTTGCATTGAGGGCTATCTGAAAACGGCTGTGGCGCTGAAGTTGCCTGTGAATGTGGAGTTGGTGGCATGTGAAACCCGCATGTGGAGCATTCGTTTGTGTGGGATGCTCTACCAGGTTCATTCCTAGATAAGGCACTCAAAGGGCACTAAGCATAGAGTGTGAAAACTGAGTTTCCTTGAGAGCTGCTTGGAAGCCTGATGGTGTGTGAAGTTAGTGAGCCAAATGGAGTTGTTCTCCCACAAGAACCACTCGGCTGATCCTTCTTCAATATGCCCTTCACCAACATGCAGTGTTTCCTTGATTGAATTAGCTCTCAAACCAATATTTGCGTCTAGAGCCTTTGCATTGAGGGCTACCTGAAAACGGCTGTGGCGCTGAAGTTGCCTGTGAATGCGGAGTTGGTGGCATGTGAAACCCGCATGTGGAGCATTCGTTTGTGTGGGATGCTGACCAAGCTTCATTTCAGTCCTAGGCACTCAAAGGGAACTAAGCATAGAGTGTGAAAACTGAGTTTCCTTGAGAGCTGCTTGGAAGCCTGATGGTGTGTGAAGTTAGTGAGCCAAATGGAGTTGTTCTCCCACAAGAACCACTCGGCTGATCCTTCTTCAATATGCCCTTCACCAACATGCAGTGTTTCCTTGATTGAGTTAGCTCTCACACCAATATTTGCGTCTAGAGCCTTTGCATTGAGGGCTATCTGAAAACGGCTGTGGTGCTGAAGTTGCCTGTGAATGTGGAGTTGGTGGCATGTGAAACCCGCATGTGGAGCATTCGTTTGTGTGGGATGCTCACCAAGTTTCATTTCAGTCCTAGGCACTCAATGGGCACTAAGCATAGAGTGTGAAAACTGAGTTTCCTTGAGAGCTACTTGGAAGCCTGATGGTGTGTGAAGTTAGTGAGCCAAATGGAGTTGTTCTCCCACAAGAACCACTCGGCTGATCCTTCTTCAATATGCCCTTCACCAACATGCAGTGTTTCCTTGATTGAATTAGCTCTCACACCAATATTTGCGTCTAGAGCCTTTGCATTGAGGGCTATCTGAAAACGGCTGTGGCGCTGAAGTTGCCTGTGAATGTGGAGTTAGTGGCATGTGAAACCCGCATGTGGAGCATTCGTTTGTGTGGGATGCTCTACTAGGTTCATTCCTAGATAATGCACTGAAAGGGCACTAAGCATAGAGTGTGAAAACTGAGTTTCCTTGAGAGCTGCTTGGAAGCCTGATGGTGTGTGAAGTTAGTGAGCCAAATGGAGTTGTTCTCCCACAAGAATCACTCGGCTAATCCTTCTTCAATATGCCCTTCACCAACATGCAGTGTTTCCTTGATTGAATTAGCTCTCACACCAATATTTGCGTCTAGAGCCTTTGCATTGAGGGCTATATTGAAAACGGCTGTGGCGCTGAAGTTGCCTGTGAATGTGGAGTTGGTGGCATGTGAAACCCGCATGTGGAGCATTCGTTTGTGTGGAATGCTCTACCAGGTTCATTCCTAGATAAGGCACTCAAAGGGCACTAAGCATAGAGTGTGACAACTGAGTTTCCTTGAGAGCTGCTTGGAAGCCTGATGGTGTGTGAAGTTAGTGAGCCAAATGGAGTTGATCTCCCACAAGAACCACTCGGCTGATCCTTCTTCAATATGCCCTTCACCAACACACAGTGTTTCCTTGATTGAATTAGCTCTCACACCAATATTTGCGTCTAGAGCCTTTGCATTGAGGGCTATCTGAAAACGGCTGTGGTGCTGAAGTTGCCTGTGAATGTGGAGTTGGTGGCATGTGAAACCCGCATGTGGAGCATTCGTTTGTGTGGGATGCTCTATCAGGTTCATTCCTAGATAAGGCACTCAAAGGGCACTAAGCATAGAGTGTGAAAACTGAGTTTCCTTGAGAGCTGCTTGGAAGCCTGATGGTGTGTGAAGTTAGTGAGCCCAATGGAGTTGATCTCCCACAAGAACCACTCGGCTGATCCTTCTTCAATATGCCCTTCACCAACATGCAGTGTTTCCTTGATTGAATTAGCTCTCACACCAATATTTGCGTCTAGAGCCTTTGCATTGAGGGCTACCTGAAAACGGCTGTGGCGCTGAAGTTGCCTGTGAATGTGGAGTTGGTGGCATGTGAAACCCGCATGTGGAGCATTCGTTTGTGTGGGATGCTGACCAAGCTTCATTTCAGTCCTAGGCACTCAAAGGGCACTAAGCATAGAGTGTGAAAACTGAGTTTCCTTGAGAGCTGCTTGGAAGCCTGATGGTGTGTGAAGTTAGTGAGCCAAATGGAGTTGTTCTCCCACAAGAACCACTCGGCTGATCCTTCTTCAATATGCCCTTCACCAACATGCAGTGTTTCCTTGATTGAATTAGCTCTCACACCAATATTTGCGTCTAGATCCTTTGCATTGAGGGCTATCTGAAAACGGCTGTGGCACTGAAGTTGCCTGTGAATGTGAAGTTGGTGGCATGTGAAACCCGCATGTGGAGCATTCGTTTGTGTGGGATGCTCACCAAGTTTCATTTCAGTCCTAGGCACTCAAAGGGCACTAAGCATAGAGTGTGAAAACTGAGTTTCCTTGAGAGCTGCTTGGAAGCCTGATGGTGTGTGAAGTTAGTGAGCCAAATGGAGTTGTTCTCCCACAGGAACCACTCGGCTGATCCTTCTTCAATATTCCCTTCACCAACATGCAGTGTTTCCTTGATTGAATTAGCTCTCACACCAATATTTGCGTCTAGAGCCTTTGCATTGAGGGCTATCTGAAAACGGCTGTGGCGCTGAAGTTGCCTGTGAATGTGGAGTTGGTGGCATGTGAAACCCGCATGTGGAGCATTCGTTTGTGTGGGATGCTCTACCAGGTTCATTCCTAGATAATGCACTCAAAGGGCACTAAGCATAGAGTGTGAAAACTGAGTTTCCTTGAGAGCTGCTTGGAAGCCTGATGGTGTGTGAAGTTAGTGAGCCAAATGGAGTTGTTCTCCCACAAGAACCACTCGGCTGATCCTTCTTCAATATGCCCTTCACCAACATGCAGTGTTTCCTTGATTGAATTAGCTCTCACACAAATATTTGCGTCTAGAGCCTTTGCATTGAGGGCTATCTGAAAACGGCTGTGGCGCTGAAGTTGCCTGTGAATGTGGAGTTAGTG
Source organism: Ochotona princeps (assembly GCF_030435755.1). NCBI lineage: Eukaryota > Metazoa > Chordata > Mammalia > Lagomorpha > Ochotonidae > Ochotona > Ochotona princeps. Next base: position 23,452 of record NW_026696306.1, on the reverse strand, counting down.
GCATGTGAAACCCGCATGTGGAGCATTCGTTTGTGTGGGATGCTCTACTAGGGTCATTCCTAGATAATGCACTCAAAGGGCACTAAGCATAGAGTGTGAAAACTGAGTTTCCTTGAGAGCTGCTTGGAAGCCTGATGGTGTGTGAAGTTAGTGAGCCAAATGGAGTTGTTCTCCCACAAGAATCACTCGGCTAATCCTTCTTCAATATGCCCTTCACCAACATGCAGTGTTTCCTTGATTGAATTAGCTCTCACACCAATATTTGCGTCTAGAGCCTTTGCATTGAGGGCTATATTGAAAACGGCTGTGGCGCTGAAGTTGCCTGTGAATGTGGAGTTGGTGGCATGTGAAACCCGCATGTGGAGCATTCGTTTGTGTGGAATGCTCTACCAGGTTCATTCCTAGATAAGGCACTCAAAGGGCACTAAGCATAGAGTGTGAAAACTGAGTTTCCTTGAGAGCTGCTTGGAAGCCTGATGGTGTGTGAAGTTAGTGAGCCAAATGGAGTTGTTCTCCCACAAGAACCACTCGGCTGATCCTTCTTCAATATGCCCTTCACCAACATGCAGTGTTTCCTTGATTGAATTAGCTCTCCTCTCACACCAATATTTGCATCTAGAGCCTTTGCATTGAGGGCTATCTGAAAACGGCTGTGGCGCTGAAGTTGCCTGTGAATGTGGAGTTGGTGGCATGTGAAACCCGCATGTGGAGCATTCGTTTGTGTGGGATGCTCACCAAGTTTCATTTCAGTCCTAGGCACTCAAAGGGCACTAAGCATAGAGTGTGAAAACTGAGTTTCCTTGAGAGCTGCTTGGAAGCCTGATGGTGTGTGAAATTAGTGAGCCAAATGGAGTTGTTCTGCCACAAGAACCACTCGGCTAATCCTTCTTCAATATGCCCTTCACCAACATGCAGTGTTTCCTTGATTGAATTAGCTCTCACACCAATATTTGCGTCTAGAGCCTTTGCATTGAGGGCTATATTGAAAATGGCTCTGGCGCTGAATTTGCCTGTGAATGTGGAGTTGGTGGCATGTGAAACCCGCATGTGGAGCATTCGTTTTTGTGGGATGCTCTAGCAGGTTCATTCCTAGATAAGGCACTGAAAGGGCACTAAGCATAGAGTGTGAAAACTGAGTTTCCTTGAGAGCTGCTTGGAAGCCTGATGGTGTGTGAAGTTAGTGAGCCAAATGGAGTTGTTTTCCCACAAGAACCACTCGGCTGATCCTTCTTCAATATGCCCTTCACCAACATGCAGTGTTTCCTTGATTGAATTAGCTCTCCTCTCACACCAATATTTGCATCTAGAGCCTTTGCATTGAGGGCTATCTGAAAACGGCTGTGGCGCTGAAGTTGCCTGTGAATGTGGAGTTGGTGGCATGTGAAACCCGCATGTGGAGCATTCGTTTGTGTGGGATGCTCTACCAGGTTCATTCCTAGATAATGCACTCAAATGGCACTAAGCATAGAGTGTGACAACTGAGTTTCCTTGAGAGCTGCTTGGAAGCCTGATGGTGTGTGAAGTTAGTGAGCCCAATGGAGTTGTTCTCCCACAAGAACCACTCGGCTGATCCTTCTTCAATATGCCCTTCACCAGCATGCATTGTTTCCTTGATTGAATTAGCTCTCACACCAATATTTGCGTCTAGAGCCTTTGCATTGAGGGCTATCTGAAAACGGCTGTGGCGCTGAAGTTGCCTGTGAATGCGGAGTTGGTGGCATGTGAAACCCGCATGTGGAGCATTCGTTTGTGTGGGATGCTCTACCAGGTTCATTCCTAGATAAGGCACTCAAAGGGCACTAAGCATAGAGTGTGAAAACTGAGTTTCCCTGAGAGCTGCTTGGAAGCCTGATGGTGTGTGAAGTTAGTGAGCCAAATGGAGTTGTTCTCCCACAAGAACCACTCGGCTGATCCTTCTTCAATATGCCCTTCACCAACATGCAGTGTTTCCTTGATTGAATTAGCTCTCAAACCAATATTTGCGTCTAGAGCCTTTGCATTGAGGGCTACCTGAAAACGGCTGTGGCGCTGAAGTTGCCTGTGAATGCGGAGTTGGTGGCATGTGAAACCCGCATGTGGAGCATTCGTTTGTGTGGGATGCTGACCAAGCTTCATTTCAGTCCTAGGCACTCAAAGGGAACTAAGCATAGAGTGTGAAAACTGAGTTTCCTTGAGAGCTGCTTGGAAGCCTGATGGTGTGTGAAGTTAGTGAGCCAAATGGAGTTGTTCTCCCACAAGAACCACTCGGCTGATCCTTCTTCAATATGCCCTTCACCAACATGCAGTGTTTCCTTGATTGAATTAGCTCTCACACCAATATTTGCGTCTAGAGCCTTTGCATTGAGGGCTATCTGAAAACGGCTGTGGCGCTGAAGTTGCCTGTGAATGTGGAGTTAGTGGCATGTGAAACCCGCATGTGGAGCATTCGTTTGTGTGGGATGCTCTACTAGGTTCATTCCTAGATAATGCACTGAAAGGGCACTAAGCATAGAGTGTGAAAACTGAGTTTCCTTGAGAGCTGCTTGGAAGCCTGATGGTGTGTGAAGTTAGTGAGCCAAATGGAGTTGTTCTCCCACAAGAATCACTCGGCTAATCCTTCTTCAATATGCCCTTCACCAACATGCAGTGTTTCCTTGATTGAATTAGCTCTCACACCAATATTTGCGTCTAGAGCCTTTGCATTGAGGGCTATATTGAAAACGGCTGTGGCGCTGAAGTTGCCTGTGAATGTGGAGTTGGTGGCATGTGAAACCCGCATGTGGAGCATTCGTTTGTGTGGAATGCTCTACCAGGTTCATTCCTAGATAAGGCACTCAAAGGGCACTAAGCATAGAGTGTGACAACTGAGTTTCCTTGAGAGATGCTTGGAAGCCTGATGGTGTGTGAAGTTAGTGAGCCAAATGGAGTTGATCTCCCACAAGAACCACTCGGCTGATCCTTCTTCAATATGCCCTTCACCAACATGCAGTGTTTCCTTGATTGAATTAGCTCTCACACCAATATTTGCGTCTAGAGCCTTTGCATTGAGGGCTATCTGAAAACGGCTGTGGTGCTGAAGTTGCCTGTGAATGTGGAGTTGGTGGCATGTGAAACCCGCATGTGGAGCATTCGTTTGTGTGGGATGCTCTATCAGGTTCATTCCTAGATAAGGCACTCAAAGGGCACTAAGCATAGAGTGTGACAACTGAGTTTCCTTGAGAGCTGCTTGGAAGCCTGATGGTGTGTGAAGTTAGTGAGCCCAATGGAGTTGATCTCCCACAAGAACCACTCGGCTGATCCTTCTTCAATATGCCCTTCACCAACATGCAGTGTTTCCTTGATTGAATTAGCTCTCACACCAATATTTGCGTCTAGAGCCTTTGCATTGAGGGCTACCTGAAAACGGCTGTGGCGCTGAAGTTGCCTGTGAATGTGGAGTTGGTGGCATGTGAAACCCGCATGTGGAGCATTCGTTTGTGTGGGATGCTGACCAAGCTTCATTTCAGTCCTAGGCACTCAAAGGGCACTAAGCATAGAGTGTGAAAACTGAGTTTCCTTGAGAGCTGCTTGGAAGCCTGATGGTGTGTGAAGTTAGTGAGCCAAATGGAGTTGTTCTCCCACAAGAACCACTCGGCTGATCCTTCTTCAATATACCCTTCACCAACATGCAGTGTTTCCTTGATTGAATTAGCTCTCACACCAATATTTGCGTCTAGATCCTTTGCATTGAGGGCTATCTGAAAACGGCTGTGGCGCTGAAGTTGCCTGTGAATGTGAAGTTGGTGGCATGTGAAACCCGCATGTGGAGCATTCGTTTGTGTGGGATGCTCACCAAGTTTCATTTCAGTCCTAGGCACTCAAAGGGCACTAAGCATAGAGTGTGACAACTGAGTTTCCTTGAGAGCTGCTTGGAAGCCTGATGGTGTGTGAAGTTAGTGAGCCAAATGGAGTTGTTCTCCCACAAGAACCACTCGGCTGATCCTTGTTCAATATTCCCTTCACCAACATGCAGTGTTTCCTTGATTGAATTAGCTCTCACACAAATATTTGCGTCTAGAGCCTTTGCATTGAGGGCTATCTGAAAACGGCTGTGGCGCTGAAGTTGCCTGTGAATGTGGAGTTAGTGGCATGTGAAACCCGCATGTGGAGCATTCGTTTGTGTGGGATGCTCTACTAGGGTCATTCCTAGATAATGCACTCAAAGGGCACTAAGCATAGAGTGTGAAAACTGAGTTTCCTTGAGAGCTGCTTGGAAGCCTGATGGTGTGTGAAGTTAGTGAGCCAAATGGAGTTGTTCTCCCACAAGAATCACTCGGCTAATCCTTCTTCAATATGCCCTTCACCAACATGCAGTGTTTCCTTGATTGAATTAGCTCTCACACCAATATTTGCGTCTAGAGCCTTTGCATTGAGGGCTATATTGAAAACGGCTGTGGCGCTGAAGTTGCCTGTGAATGTGGAGTTGGTGGCATGTGAAACCCGCATGTGGAGCATTCGTTTGTGTGGAATGCTCTACCAGGTTCATTCCTAGATAAGGCACTCAAAGGGCACTAAGCATAGAGTGTGAAAACTGAGTTTCCTTGAGAGCTGCTTGGAAGCCTGATGCTGTGTGAAGTTAGTGAGCCAAATGGAGTTGATCTCCCACAAGAACCACTCGGCTGATCCTTCTTCAATATGCCCTTCACCAACATGCAGTGTTTCCTTGATTGAATTAGCTCTCACACCAATATTTGCGTCTAGAGCCTTTGCATTGAGGGCTATCTGAAAAGGGCTGTGGTGCTGAAGTTGCCTGTGAATGTGGAGTTGGTGGCATGTGAAACCCGCATGTGGAGCATTCGTTTGTGTGGGATGCTCTATCAGGTTCATTCCTAGATAAGGCACTCAAAGGGCACTAAGCATAGAGTGTGAAAACTGAGTTTCCTTGAGAGCTGCTTGGAAGCCTGATGGTGTGTGAAGTTAGTGATCCCAATGGAGTTGTTCTCCCACAAGAACCACTCGGCTGATCCTTCTTCAATATGCCCTTCACCAACATGCAGTGTTTCCTTGATTGAATTAGCTCTCACAATAATATTTGCGTCTAGAGCCTTTGCATTGAGGGCTATCTGAAAACGGCTGTGGCGCTGAAGTTGCCTGTGAATGTGAAGTTGGTGGCATGTGAAACCCGCATGTGGAGCATTCGTTTGTGTGGGATGCTCACCAAGTTTCATTTCAGTCCTAGGCACTCAAAGGGCACTAAGCATAGAGTGTGAAAACTGAGTTTCCTTGAGAGCTGCTTGGAAGCCTGATGGTGTGTGAAGTTAGTGAGCCAAATGGAGTTGTTCTCCCACAAGAACCACTCGGCTGATCCTTGTTCAATATTCCCTTCACCAACATGCAGTGTTTCCTTGATTGAATTAGCTCAAACACACCAATATTTGCGTCTAGAGCCTTTGCATTGAGGGCTATCTGAAAACGGCTGTGGCGCTGAAGGTGCCTGTGAATGTGGAGTTGGTGGCATGTGAAACCCGCATGTGGAGCATTCGTTTGTGTGGGATGCTCTACCAGGTTCATTCCTAGATAATGCACTCAAAGGGCACTAAGCATAGAGTGTGAAAACTGAGTTTCCTTGAGAGCTGCTTGGAAGCCTGATGGTGTGTGAAGTTAGTGAGCCCAATGGAGTTGTTCTCCCACAAGAACCACTCGGCTGATCCTTCTTCAATATGTCCTTCAACAACATGCATTGTTCCCTTGATTGAATTAGCTCTCACACCAATATTTGCGTCTAGAGCCTTTGCATTGAGGGCTACCTGAAAACGGCTGTGGCGCTGAAGTTGCCTGTGAATGTGGAGTTGGTGGCATGTGAAACCCGCATGTGGAGCATTCGTTTGTGTGGGATGCTGACCAAGCTTCATTTCAGTCCTAGGCACTCAAAGGGCACTAAGCATAGAGTGTGAAAACTGAGTTTCCTTGAGAGCTGCTTGGAAGCCTGATGGTGTGTGAAGTTAGTGAGCCAAATGGAGTTGTTCTCCCACAAGAACCACTCGGCTGATCCTTCTTCAATATACCCTTCACCAACATGCAGTGTTTCCTTGATTGAATTAGCTCTCACACCAATATTTGCGTCTAGATCCTTTGCATTGAGGGCTATCTGAAAACGGCTGTGGCGCTGAAGTTGCCTGTGAATGTGAAGTTGGTGGCATGTGAAACCCCCCCGCATGTGGAGCATTCGTTTGTGTGGGATGCTCACCAAGTTTCATTTCAGTCCTAGGCACTCAAAGGGCACTAAGCATAGAGTGTGACAACTGAGTTTCCTTGAGAGCTGCTTGGAAGCCTGATGGTGTGTGAAGTTAGTGAGCCAAATGGAGTTGTTCTCCCACAGGAACCACTCGGCTGATCCTTCTTCAATATGCCCTTCACCAACATGCAGTGTTTCCTTGATTGAATTAGCTCTCACACCAATATTTGCGTCTAGAGCCTTTGCATTGAGGGCTATCTGAAAACGGCTGTGGCGCTGAAGTTGCCTGTGAATGTGGAGTTGGTGGCATGTGAAACCCGCATGTGGAGCATTCGTTTGTGTGGGATGCTCACCAAGCTTCATTTCAGTCCTAGGCACTCAAAGGGCACTAAGCATAGAGTGTGAAAACTGAGTTTCCTTGAGAGCTGCTTGGAAGCCTGATGGTGTGTGAAGTTAGTGAGCCCAATGGAGTTGTTCTCCCACAGGAACCACTCGGCTGATCCTTCTTCAATATGCCCTTCACCAACATGCAGTGTTTCCTTGATTGAATTAGCTCTCACACCAATATTTGCGTCTAGATCCTTTGCATTGAGGGCTATCTGAAAACGGCTGTGGCGCTGAAGTTGCCTGTGAATGTGGAGTTGGTGGCATGTGAAACCCGCATGTGGAGCATTCGTTTGTGTGGGATGCTCACCAAGTTTCATTTCAGTCCTAGGCACTCAAAGGGCACTAAGCATAGAGTGTGAAAACTGAGTTTCCTTGAGAGCTGCTTGGAAGCCTGATGGTGTGTGAAGTTAGTGAGCCAAATGGAGTTGTTCTCCCACAAGAACCACTCGGCTGATCCTTCTTCAATATGCCCTTCACCAACATGCAGTGTTTCCTTGATTGAATTAGCTCTCACACCAATATTTGCGTCTAGAGCCTTTGCATTGAGAGCTATCTGAAAACGGCTGTGGCGCTGAAGTTGCCTGTGAATGTGGAGTTGGTGGCATGTGAAACCCGCATATGGAGCATTCGTTTGTGTGGGATGCTCACCAAGTTTCATTTCAATCCTAGGCACTCAAAGGGCACTAAGCATAGAGTGTGAAAACTGAGTTTCCTTGAGAGCTGCTTGGAAGCCTGATGGTGTGTGAAGTTAGTGAGCCAAATGGAGTTGTTCTCCCACAGGAACCACTCGGCTGATCCTTCTTCAATATTCCCTTCACCAACATGCAGTGTTTCCTTGATTGAATTAGCTCTCACACCAATATTTGCGTCTAGAGCCTTTGCATTGAGGGCTATCTGAAAACGGCTGTGGTGCTGAAGTTGCCTGTGAATGTGGAGTTGGTGGCATGTGAAACCCGCATGTGGAGCATTCGTTTGTGTGGGATGCTCACCAAGCTTCATTTCAGTCCTAGGCACTCAAAGGGCACTAAGCATAGAGTGTGAAAACTGAGTTTCCTTGAGAGCTGCTTGGAAGCCTGATGGTGTGTGAAGTTAGTGAGCCAAATGGAGTTGTTCTCCCACAAGAACCACTCGGCTGATCCTTCTTCAATATGCCCTTCACCAGCATGCAGTGTTTCCTTGATTGAATTAGCTCTCACACCAATATTTGCGTCTAGATCCTTTGCATTGAGGGCTATCTGAAAACGGCTGTGGCGCTGAAGTTGCCTGTGAATGTGGAGTTGGTGGCATGTGAAACCCGCATGTGGAGCATTCGTTTGTGTGGGATGCTCACCAAGTTTCATTTCAGTCCTAGGCACTCAAAGGGCACTAAGCATAGAGTGTGAAAACTGAGTTTCCTTGAGAGCTGCTTGGAAGCCTGATGGTGTGTGAAGCTAGTGAGCCAAATGGAGTTGTTCTGCCACAAGAACCACTCGGCTAATCCTTCTTCAATATGCCCTTCACCAACATGCAGTGCTTCCTTGATTGAATTAGCTCTCACACCAATATTTGCGTCTAGAGCCTTTGCATTGAGGGCTATATTGAAAACGGCTGTGGCGCTGAAGTTGCCTGTGAATGTGGAGTTAGTGGCATGTGAAACCCGCATGTGGAGCATTCGTTTGTGTGGGATGCTCTACCAGGTTCATTCCTAGATAAGGCACTCAAAGAGCACTAAGCATAGAGTGTGAAAACTGAGTTTCCTTGAGAGCTGCTTGGAAGCCTGATGGTGTGTGAAGTTAGTGAGCCAAATGGAGTTGTTCTCCCACAAGAACCACTCGGCTGATCCTTCTTCAATATGCCCTTCACCAACATGCAGTGTTTCCTTGATTGAATTAGCTCTCACACCAATATTTGCGTCTAGAGCCTTTGCATTGAGGGCTATCTGAAAACGGCTGTGGCGCTGAAGTTGCCTGTGAATGTGGAGTTGGTGGCATGTGAAACCCGCATGTGGAGCATTCGTTTGTGTGGGATGCTCACCAAGTTTCATTTCAGTCCTAGGCACTCAAAGGGCACTAAGCATAGAGTGTGAAAACTGAGTTTCCTTGAGAGCTGCTTGGAAGCCTGATGGTGTGTGAAGTTAGTGAGCCAAATGGAGTTGTTCTCCCACAGGAACCACTCGGCTGATCCTTCTTCAATATTCCCTTCACCAACATGCAGTGTTTCCTTGATTGAATTAGCTCTCACACCAATATTTGCGTCTAGAGCCTTTGCATTGAGGGCTATCTGAAAACGGCTGTGGCGCTGAAGTTGCCTGTGAATGTGGAGTTGGTGGCATGTGAAACCCGCATGTGGAGCATTCGTTTGTGTGGGATGCTCACCAAGCTTCATTTCAGTCCTAGGCACGCAAAGGGCACTAAGCATAGAGTGTGAAAACTGAGTTTCCTTGAGAGCTGCTTGGAAGCCTGATGGTGTGTGAAGTTAGTGAGCCCAATGGAGTTGTTCTCCCACAAGAACCACTCGGCTAATCCTTCTTCAATATGCCCTTCATTAACATGCAGTGTTTCCTTGATTGAATTAGCTCTCACACCAATATTTGCGTCTAGATCCTTTGCATTGAGGGCTATCTGAAAACGGCTGTGGCGCTGAAGTTGCCTGTGAATGTGGAGTTGGTGGCATGTGAAACCCGCATGTGGAGCATTCGTTTGTGTGGGATGCTCACCAAGTTTCATTTCAGTCCTAGGCACTCAAAGGGCACTAAGCATAGAGTGTGAAAACTGAGTTTCCTTGAGAGCTGCTTGGAAGCCTGATGGTGTGTGAAGTTAATGAGCCAAATGGAGTTGTTCTGCCACAAGAACCACTCGGCTAATCCTTCTTCAATATGCCCTTCACCAACATGCAGTGTTTCCTTGATTGAATTAGCTCTCACACCAATATTTGCGTCTAGAGCCTTTGCATTGAGGGCTATATTGAAAACGGCTGTGGCGCTGAAGTTGCCTGTGAATGTGGAGTTAGTGGCATGTGAAACCCGCATGTGGAGCATTCGTTTGTGTGGGATGCTCACCAAGTTTCATTTCAGTCCTAGGCACTCAAAGGGCACTAAGCATAGAGTGTGAAAACTGAGTTTCCTTGAGAGCTGCTTGGAAGCCTGATGGTGTGTGAAGTTAGTGAGCCAAATGGAGTTGTTCTCCCACAGGAACCACTCGGCTGATCCTTCTTCAATATTCCCTTCACCAACATGCAGTGTTTCCTTGATTGAATTAGCTCTCACACCAATATTTGCGTCTAGATCCTTTGCATTGAGGGCTATCTGAAAACGGCTGTGGCGCTGAAGTTGCCTGTGAATGTGGAGTTAGTGGCATGTGAAACCCGCATGTGGAGCATTCGTTTGTGTGGGATGCTCACCAAGTTTCATTTCAGTCCTAGGCACTCAAAGGGCACTAAGCATAGAGTGTGAAAACTGAGTTTCCTTGAGAGCTGCTTGGAAGCCTGATGGTGTGTGAAGTTAGTGAGCCAAATGGAGTTGTTCTGCCACAAGAACCACTCGGCTAATCCTTCTTCAATATGCCCTTCACCAACATGCAGTGTTTCCTTGATTGAATTAGCTCTCACACCAATATTTGCGTCTAGAGCCTTTGCATTGAGGGCTATATTGAAAACGGCTGTGGCGCTGAAGTTGCCTGTGAATGTGGAGTTAGTGGCATGTGAAACCCGCATGTGGAGCATTCGTTTGTGTGGGATGCTCTACCAGGTTCATTCCTAGATAAGGCACTCAAAGGGCACTAAGCATAGAGTGTGAAAACTGAGTTTCCTTGAGAGCTGCTTGGAAGCCTGATGGTGTGTGAAGTTAGTGAGCCCAATGGAGTTGTTCTCCCACAAGAACCACTCGGCTGATCCTTCTTCAATATGCCCTTCACCAACATGCAGTGTTTCCTTGATTGAATTAGCTCTCACACCAATATTTGCGTCTAGAGCCTTTGCATTGAGGGCTATCTGAAAACGGCTGTGGCGCTGAAGTTGCCTGTGAATGTGGAGTTGGTGGCATGTGAAACCCGCATGTGGAGCATTCGTTTGTGTGGGATGCTCACCAAGTTTCATTTCAGTCCTAGGCACTCAAAGGGCACTAAGCATAGAGTGTGAAAACTGAGTTTCCTTGAGAGCTGCTTGGAAGCCTGATGGTGTGTGAAGTTAGTGAGCCAAATGGAGTTGTTCTCCCACAGGAACCACTCGGCTGATCCTTCTTCAATATGCCCTTCAACAACATGCAGTGTTTCCTTGATTGAATTAGCTCTCACACCAATATTTGCGTCTAGAGCCTTTGCATTGAGGGCTATCTGAAAACGGCTGTGGCGCTGAAGTTGCCTGTGAATGTGGAGTTGGTGGCATGTGAAACCCGCATGTGGAGCATTCGTTTGTGTGGGATGCTCACCAAGCTTCATTTCAGTCCTAGGCACTCAAAGGGCACTAAGCATGGAGTGTGAAAACTGAGTTTCCTTGAGAGCTGCTTGGAAGCCTGATGGTGTGTGAAGTTAGTGAGCCAAATGGAGTTGTTCTCCCACAAGAACCACTCGGCTGATCCTTCTTCAATATGCCCTTCACCAACATGCAGTGTTTCCTTGATTGAATTAGCTCTCACACCAATATTTGCGTCTAGATCCTTTGCATTGAGGGCTATCTGAAAACGGCTGTGGCGCTGAAGTTGCCTGTGAATGTGGAGTTGGTGGCATGTGAAACCCGCATGTGGAGCATTCGTTTGTGTGGGATGCTCACCAAGTTTCATTTCAGTCCTAGGCACTCAAAGGGCACTAAGCATAGAGTGTGAAAACTGAGTTTCCTTGAGAGCTGCTTGGAAGCCTGATGGTGTGTGAAGTTAGTGAGCCCAATGGAGTTGTTCTCCCACAAGAACCACTCGGCTGATCCTTCTTCAATATGCCCTTCACCAACATGCAGTGTTTCCTTGATTGAATTAGCTCTCACACCAATATTTGCGTCTAGATCCTTTGCATTGAGGGCTATCTGAAAACGGCTGTGGCGCTGAAGTTGCCTGTGAATGTGGAGTTGGTGGCATGTGAAACCCGCATGTGGAGCATTCGTTTGTGTGGGATGCTCACCAAGTTTCATTTCAGTCCTAGGCACTCAAAGGGCACTAAGCATAGAGTGTGAAAACTGAGTTTCCTTGAGAGCTGCTTGGAAGCCTGATGGTGTGTGAAGTTAGTGAGCCCAATGGAGTTGTTCTCCCACAAGAACCACTCGGCTAATCCTTCTTCAATATGCCCTTCACCAACATGCAGTGTTTCCTTGATTGAATTAGCTCTCACACCAATATTTGCGTCTAGAGCCTTTGCATTGAGGGCTATATTGAAAACGGCTGTGGCTCTGAAGTTGCCTGTGAATGTGGAGTTGGTGGCATGTGAAACCCGCATGTGGAGCATTCGTTTGTGTGGGATGCTCTAACAGGTTCATTCCTAGATAAGGCACTCAAAGGGCACTAAGCATAGAGTGTGAAAACTGAGTTTCCTTGAGAGCTGCTTGGAAGCCTGATGGTGTGTGAAGTTAGTGAGCCAAATGGAGTTGTTCTGCCACAAGAACCACTCGGCTGATCCTTCTTCAATATGCCCTTCACCAACATGCAGTGTTTCCTTGATTGCATTAGCTCTCACACCAATATTTGCGTCTAGAGCCTTTGCATTGAGGGCTATCTGAAAACGGCTGTGGCGCTGAAGTTGCCTGTGAATGTGGAGTTGGTGGCATGTGAAACCCGCATGTGGAGCATTCGTTTGTGTGGGATGCTCACCAAGTTTCATTTCAGTCCGAGGCACTCAAAGGGCACTAAGCATAGAGTGTGAATACTGAGTTTCCTTGAGAGCTGCTTGGAAGCCTGATGGTGTGTGAAGTTAGTGAGCCAAATGGAGTTGTTCTCCCACAGGAACCACTCGGCTGATCCTTCTTCAATATTCCCTTCACCAACATGCAGTGTTTCCTTGATTGAATTAGCTCTCACACCAATATTTGCGTCTAGAGCCTTTGCATTGAGGGCTATCTGAAAACGGCTGTGGCGCTGAAGTTGCCAGTGAATGTGGAGTTGGTGGCATGTGAAACCCGCATGTGGAGCATTCGTTTGTGTGGGATGCTCACCAAGCTTCATTTCAGTCCTAGGCACTCAAAGGGCACTAAGCATAGAGTGTGAAAACTGAGTTTCCTTGAGAGCTGCTTGGAAGCCTGATGGTGTGTGAAGTTAGTGAGCCAAATGGAGTTGTTCTCCCACAGGAACCACTCGGCTGATCCTTCTTCAATATTCCCTTCACCAACATGCAGTGTTTCCTTGATTGAATTAGCTCTCACACCAATATTTGCGTCTAGATCCTTTGCATTGAGGGCTATCTGAAAACGGCTGTGGCGCTGAAGTTGCCTGTGAATGTGGAGTTGGTGGCATGTGAAACCCGCATGTGGAGCATTCGTTTGTGTGGGATGCTCACCAAGTTTCATTTCAGTCCTAGGCACTCAAAGGGCACTAAGCATAGAGTGTGAAAACTGAATTTCCTTGAGAGCTGCTTGGAAGCCTGATGGTGTGTGAAGTTAGTGAGCCAAATGGAGTTGTTCTCCCACAGGAACCACTCGGCTGATCCTTCTTCAATATTCCCTTCACCAACATGCAGTGTTTCCTTGATTGAATTAGCTCTCACACCAATATTTGCGTCTAGATCCTTTGCATTGAGGGCTATCTGAAAACGGCTGTGGCGCTGAAGTTGCCTGTGAATGTGGAGTTGGTGGCATGTGAAACCCGCATGTGGAGCATTCGTTTGTGTGGGATGCTCACCAAGTTTCATTTCAGTCCTAGGCACTCAAAGGGCACTAAGCATAGAGTGTGAAAACTGAGTTTCCTTGAGAGCTGCTTGGAAGCCTGATGGTGTGTGAAGTTAATGAGCCAAATGGAGTTGTTCTGCCACAAGAACCACTCGGCTAATCCTTCTTCAATATGCCCTTCACCAACATGCAGTGTTTCCTTGATTGAATTAGCTCTCACACCAATATTTGCGTCTAGAGCCTTTGCATTGAGAGCTATATTGAAAACGGCTGTGGCGCTGAAGTTGCCTGTGAATGTGGAGTTAGTGGCATGTGAAACCCGCATGTGGAGCATTCGTTTGTGTGGGATGCTCACCAAGTTTCATTTCAGTCCTAGGCACTCAAAGGGCACTAAGCATAGAGTGTGAAAACTGAGTTTCCTTGAGAGCTGCTTGGAAGCCTGATGGTGTGTGAAGTTAGTGAGCCAAATGGAGTTGTTCTGCCACAAGAACCACTCGGCTAATCCTTCTTCAATATGCCCTTCACCAACATGCAGTGTTTCCTTGATTGAATTAGCTCTCACACCAATATTTGCGTCTAGAGCCTTTGCATTGAGGGCTATATTGAAAACGGCTGTGGCGCTGAAGTTGCCTGTGAATGTGGAGTTAGTGGCATGTGAAACCCGCATGTGGAGCATTCGTTTGTGTGGGATGCTCTACCAGGTTCATTCCTAGATAAGGCACTCAAAGGGCACTAAGCATAGAGTGTGAAAACTGAGTTTCCTTGAGAGCTGCTTGGAAGCCTGATGGTGTGTGAAGTTAGTGAGCCCAATGGAGTTGTTCTCCCACAAGAACCACTCGGCTGATCCTTCTTCAATATGCCCTTCACCAACATGCAGTGTTTCCTTGATTGAATTAGCTCTCACACCAATATTTGCGTCTAGAGCCTTTGCATTGAGGGCTATCTGAAAACGGCCTGTGGCGCTGAAGTTGCCTGTGAATGTGGAGTTGGTGGCATGTGAAACCCGCATGTGGAGCATTCGTTTGTGTGGGATGCTCACCAAGTTTCATTTCAGTCCTAGGCACTCAAAGGGCACTAAGCATAGAGTGTGACAACTGAGTTTCCTTGAGAGCTGCTTGGAAGCCTGATGGTGTGTGAAGTTAGTGAGCCAAATGGAGTTGTTCTCCCACAGGAACCACTCGGCTGATCCTTCTTCAATATTCCCTTCACCAACATGCAGTGTTTCCCTTGATTGAATTAGCTCTCACACCAATATTTGCGTCTAGAGCCTTTGCATTGAGGGCTATCTGAAAACGGCTGTGGCGCTGACGTTGCCTGTGAATGTGGAGTTGGTGGCATGCGAAATTTGCATGTGGAGCATTCGTTTGTGTGGGATGCTCACCAAGCTTCATTTCAGTCCTAGGCACTCAAAGGGCACTAAGCATAGAGTTGTGAAAACTGAGTTTCCTTGAGAGCTGCTTGGAAGCCTGATGATGTGTGAAGTTAGTGAGCCCAATGGAGTTGTTCTCCCACAAGAACCACTCGGCTGATCCTTCTTCAATATGCCCTTCACCAACATGCAGTGTTTCCTTGATTGAATTAGCTCTCACACCAATATTTGCGTCTAGATCCTTTGCATTGAGGGCTATCTGAAAACGGCTGTGGCGCTGAAGTTGCCTGTGAATGTGGAGTTGGTGGCATGTGAAACCCGCATGTGGAGCATTCGTTTGTGTGGGATGCTCACCAAGTTTCATTTCAGTCCTAGGCACTCAAAGGGCACTAAGCATAGAGTGTGAAAACTGAGTTTCCTTGAGAGCTGCTTGGAAGCCTGATGGTGTGTGAAGTTAATGAGCCAAATGGAGTTGTTCTGCCACAAGAACCACTCGGCTAATCCTTCTTCAATATGCCCTTCACCAACATGCAGTGTTTCCTTGATTGAATTAGCTCTCACACCAATATTTGCGTCTAGAGCCTTTGCATTGAGGGCTATATTGAAAACGGCTGTGGCGCTGAAGTTGCCTGTGAATGTGGAGTTAGTGGCATGTGAAACCCGCATGGTGGAGCATTCGTTTGTGTGGGATGCTCTACCAGGTTCATTCCTAGATAAGGCACTCAAAGGGCACTAAGCATAGAGTGTGAAAACTGAGTTTCCTTGAGAGCTGCTTGGAAGCCTGATGGTGTTGTGAAGTTAGTGAGCCAAATGGAGTTGTTCTCCCACAAGAACCACTCGGCTGATCCTTCTTCAATATGCCCTTCACCAACATGCAGTGTTTCCTTGATTGAATTAGCTCTCACACCAATATTTGCGTCTAGAGCCTTTGCATTGAGGGCTATCTGAAAACGGCTGTGGCGCTGAAGTTGCCTGTGAATGTGGAGTTGGTGGCATGTGAAACCCGCATGTGGAGCATTCGTTTGTGTGGGATGCTCACCAAGTTTCATTTCAGTCCTAGGCACTCAAAGGGGCACTAAGCATAGAGTGTGAAACTGAGTTTCCTTGAGAGCTGCTTGGAAGCCTGATGGTGTGTGAAGTTAGTGAGCCAAATGGAGTTGTTCTCCCACAGGAACCACTCGGCTGATCCTTCTTCAATATTCCCTTCACCAACATGCAGTGTTTCCTTGATTGAATTAGCTCTCACACCAATATTTGCGTCTAGAGCCTTTGCATTGAGGGCTATCTGAAAACGGCTGTGGCGCTGAAGTTGCCTGTGAATGTGGAGTTGGTGGCATGTGAAACCCGCATGTGGAGCATTCGTTTGTGTGGGATGCTCACCAAGCTTCATTTCAGTCCTAGGCACTCAAAGGGCACTAAGCATAGAGTGTGAAAACTGAGTTTCCTTGAGAGCTGCTTGGAAGCCTGATGGTGTGTGAAGTTAGTGAGCCCAATGGAGTTGTTCTCCCACAAGAACCACTCGGCTGATCCTTCTTCAATATGCCCTTTCACCAACATGCAGTGTTTCCTTGATTGAATTAGCTCTCACACCAATATTTGCGTCTAGATCCTTTGCATTGAGGGCTATCTGAAAACGGCTGTGGCGCTGAAGTTGCCTGTGAATGTGGAGTTGGTGGCATGTGAAAACCCGCATGTGGAGCATTCGTTTGTGTGGGATGCTCACCAAGTTTCATTTCAGTCCTAGGCACTCAAAGGGCACTAAGCATAGAGTGTGAAAACTGAGTTTCCTTGAGAGCTGCTTGGAAGCCTGATGGTGTGTGAAGTTAATGAGCCAAATGGAGTTGTTCTGCCACAAGAACCACTCGGCTAATCCTTCTTCAATATGCCCTTCACCAACATGCAGTGTTTCCTTGATTGAATTAGCTCTCACACCAATATTTGCGTCTAGAGCCTTTGCATTGAGGGCTATATTGAAAATGGCTGTGGCGCTGAAGTTGCCTGTGAATGTGGAGTTAGTGGCATGTGAAACCCGCATGTGGAGCATTCGTTTGTGTGGGATGCTCTACCCAGGTTCATTCCTAGATAAGGCACTCAAAGGGCACTAAGCATAGAGTGTGAAAACTGAGTTTCCTTGAGAGCTGCTTGGAAGCCTGATGGTGTGTGAAGTTAGTGAGCCAAATGGAGTTGTTCTCCCACAAGAACCACTCGGCTGATCCTTCTTCAATATGCCCTTCACCAACATGCAGTGTTTCCTTGATTGAATTAGCTCTCACACCAATATTTGCGTCTAGAGCCTTTGCATTGAGGGCTATCTGAAAACGGCTGTGGCGCTGAAGTTGCCTGTGAATGTGGAGTTGGTGGCATGTGAAACCCGCATGTGGAGCATTCGTTTGTGTGGGATGCTGACCAAATTCATTTCAGTCCTAGGCACTCAAAGGGCACTAAGCATAGAGTGTGACAACTGAGTTTCCTTGAGAGCTGCTTGGAAGCCTGATGGTGTGTGAAGTTAGTGAGCCAAATGGAGTTGTTCTCCCACAAGAACCACTCGGCTGATTCTTCTTCAATATGCCCTTCACCAACATGCAGTGTTTCCTTGATTGAATTAGCTCTCACACCAATATTTGCGTCTAGATCCTTTGCATTGAGGGCTATCTGAAAACGGCTGTGGCGCTGAGTTGCCTGTGAATGTGGAGTTAGTGGCATGTGAAACCCGCATGTGGAGCATTCGTTTGTGTGGGATGCTCTACCAGGTTCATTCCTAGATAAGGCACTCAAGGGCACTAAGCATAGAGTGTGAAAACTGAGTTTCCTTGAGAGCTGCTTGGAAGCCTGATGTGTGTGTGAAGTTAGTGAGCCAAATGGAGTTGTTCTCCCACAGGAACCACTCGGCTGATCCTTCTTCAATATGCCCTTCACCAACATGCAGTGTTTCCTTGATTGAATTAGCTCTCACACCAATATTTGCATCTAGAGCCTTTGCATTGAGGGCTATCTGAAAGCGGCTGTGGCGCTGACGTTGCCTGTGAATGTGGAGTTGGTGGCATGTGAAACCCGCATGTGAAGCATTCGTTTGTGTGGGATGCTGATCAAATTCATTTCAGTCCTAGGCACTCAAAGAGCACTAAGCATAGAGTGTGAAAACTGAGTTTCCTTGACAGCTGCTTGGAAGCCTGATGGTGTGTGAAGTTAGTGAGCCAATGGAGTTGTTCTCCCACAAGAACCACTCGGCTGATCCTTCTTCAATATTCCCTTCACCAACATGCAGTGTTTCCTTGATTGAATTAGCTCTCACAACTCAATATTTGCGTCTAGAGCCTTTGCATTGAGGGCTATCTGAAAACGGCTGTGGCGCTGAAGTTGCCTGTGAATGTGGAGTTGGTGGCATGTGAAACCCGCATGTGGAGCATTCGTTTGTGTGGGATGCTCACCAAGCTTCATTTCAGTCCTAGGCACTCAAAGGGCACTAAGCATAGAGTGTGAAAACTGAGTTTCCTGAGAGCTGCATGGAAGCCTGATGGTGTGTGAAGTTAGTGAGCCAAATGGAGTTGTTCTGCCACAAGAACCACTCGGCTAATCCTTCTTCAAAATGCCCTTCACCAACATGCAGTGTTTCCTTGATTGAATTAGCTCTCACACCAATATTTGCGTCTAGAGCCTTTGCATTGAGGGCTATATTGAAAACGGCTGTGGCGCTGAATTTGCCTGTGAATGTGGAGTTGGTGGCAGGTGAAACCCGCATGTGGAGCATTCGTTTGTGTGGGATGCTCTACCAGGTTCATTCCTAGATAAGGCACTCAAAGGGCACTAAGCATAGAGTGTGAAAACTGAGTTTCCTTGAGAGCTGCTTGGAAGCCTGATGGTGTGTGAAGTTAGTGAGCCCAATGGAGTTGTTCTGAAACAAGAACCAATCGGCTGATCCTTCTTCAATATGCCCTTCACCAACATGCATTGTTTCCTTGATTGAATTAGCTCTCACACCAATATTTGCGTCTAGATCCTTTGCATTGAGGGCTATATTGAAAACGGCTGTGGCGCTGAAGTTGCCTGTGAATGTGGAGTTGGTGGCATGTGAAACCCGCATGTGGAGCATTCGTTTGCGTGGGATGCTCTACCAGGTTCATTCCTAGATAAGGCACTCAAAGAGCACTAAGCATAGAGTGTGAAAACTGAGTTTCCTTGACAGCTGCTTGGAAGCCTGATGGTGTGTGAAGTTAGTGAGCCAAATGGAGTTGTTCTCCCACAAGAACCACTCGGCTGATCCTTCTTCAATATTCCCTTCTACCAACATGCAGTGTTTCCTTGATTGAATTAGCTCTCACACCAATATTTGCGTCTAGAGCCTTTGCATTGAGGGCTATCTGAAAACGGCTGTGGCGCTGAAGTTGCCTGTGAATGTGGAGTTGGTGGCATGTGAAACCCGCATAGTGGAGCATTCGTTTGTGTGGGATGCTCACCAAGCTTCATTTCAGTCCTAGGCACTCAAAGGGCACTAAGCATAGAGTGTGAAAACTGAGTTTCCTTGAGAGCTGCATGGAAGCCTGATGGTGTGTGAAGTTAGTGAGCCAAATGGAGTTGTTCTGCCACAAGAACCACTCGGCTAATCCTTCTTCAATATGCCCTTCACCAACATGCAGTGTTTCCTTGATTGAATTAGCTCTCACACCCAATATTTGCGTCTAGAGCCTTTGCATTGAGGGCTATATTGAAAACGGCTGTGGCGCTGAATTTGGCCTGTGGAATGTGGAGTTGGTGGCATGTGAAACCCGCATGTGGAGCATTCGTTTGTGTGGGATGCTCTACCAGGTTCATTCCTAGATAAGGCACTCAAAGGGCACTAAGCATAGAGTGTGAAAACTGAGTTTCCTTGAGAGCTGCTTGGAAGCCTGATGGTGTGTGAAGTTAGTGAGCCCCAATGGAGTTGTTCTGAAACAAGAACCAATCGGCTGATCCTTCTTCAATATGCCCTTCACCCAACATGCATTGTTTCCTTGATTGAATTAGCTCTCACACCAATATTTGCGTCTAGATCCTTTGCATTGAGGGCTATATTGAAAACGGCTGTGGCGCTGAAGTTGCCTGTGAATGTGGAGTTGGTGGCATGTGAAACCCGCATGTGGAGCATTCGTTTGCGTGGGATGCTCTACCAGGTTCATTCCTAGATAAGGCACTCAAAGGGCACTAAGCATAGAGTGTGAAAACCTGAGTTTCCTTGACAGCTGCTTGGAAGCCTGATGGTGTGTGAAGTTAGTGAGCCAAATGGAGTTCGTTCTCCCACAAGAACCACTCGGCTGATCCTTCTTCAATATTCCCTTCACCAACATGCAGTGTTTCCTTGATTGAATTAGCTCTCACACCAATATTTGCGTCTAGAGCGCCTTTGCATTGAGGGCGCTATCTGAAAACGGCTGTGGCGCTGAAGTTGCCTGTGAATGTGGAGTTGGTGGCATGTGAAACCCGCATGTGGAGCATTCGTTTGTGTGGGATGCTCACCAAGCTTCATTTCAGTCCTAGGCACTCAAAGGGCACTAAGCATAGAGTGTGAAAACTGAGTTTCCTTGAGAGCTGCCATGGAAGCCTGATGGTGTGTGAAGTTAGTGAGCCAAATGGAGTTGTTCTGCCACAAGAACCACTCGGCTAATCCTTCTTCAATATGCCCTTCACCAACATGCAGTGTTTCCTTGATTGAATTAGCTCTCACACCAATATTTGCGTCTAGAGCCTTTGCATTGAGGGCTATATTGAAAACGGCTGTGGCGCTGAATTTGCTGTGAATGTGGAGTTGGTGGCATGTGAAACCCGCATGTGGAGCATTCGTTTGTGTGGGATGCTCTACCAGGTTCATTCCTAGATAAGGCACTCAAAGGGCACTAAGCATAGAGTGTGAACACCTGAGTTTCCTTGAGAGCTGCTTGGAAGCCTGATGGTGTGTGAAGTTAGTGAGCCCAATGGAGTTGTTCTGAAACAAGAACCAATCGGCTGATCCTTCTTCAATATGCCCTTCACCAACATGCATTGTTTCCTTGATTGAATTAGCTCTCACACCAATATTTGCGTCTAGATCCTTTGCATTGAGGGCTATATTGAAAACGGCTGTGGCGCTGAAGTTGCCTGTGAATGTGGAGTTGGTGGCATGTGAAACCCGCATGTGGAGCATTCGTTTGCGTGGGATGCTCTACCAGGTTCATTCCTAGATAAGGCACTCAAAGGGCACTAAGCATAGAGTGTGAAAACTGAGTTTCCTTGAGAGCTGCTTGGAAGCCTGATGGTGTGTGAAGTTAGTGAGCCAAATGGAGTTGTTCTCCACAAGAACCACTCGGCCTGATCCTTCTTCAATATTCCCTTCACCAACATGCAGTGTTTCCTTGATTGAATTAGCTCTCACAGACCAATATTTGCGTCTAGAGCCTTTGCATTGAGGGCTATCTGAAAACGGCTGTGGCGCTGAAGTTGCCTGTGAATGTGGAGTTGGTGGCATGTGAAACCCGCATGTGGAGCATTCGTTTGTGTGGGATGCTGACCAAGCTTCATTTCAGTCCTAGGCACTCAAAGGGCACTAAGCATAGAGTGTGAAAACTGAGTTTCCTTGAGAGCTGCATGGAAGCCTGATGGTGTGTGAAGTTAGTGAGCCAAATGGAGTTGTTCTGCCACAAGAACCACTCGGCTAATCCTTCTTCAATATGCCCTTCACCAACATGCAGTGTTTCCTTGATTGAATTAGCTCTCACACCAATATTTGCGTCTAGAGCCTTTGCATTGAGGGCTATATTGAAACAGGCTGTGTGGCGCTGAATTTGCCTGTGAATGTGGAGTTGGTGGCATGTGAAACCCGCATGTGGAGCATTCGTTTGTGTGGGATGCTCTACCAGGTTCATTCCTAGATAAGGCACTCAAAGGGCACTAAGCATAGAGTGTGAAAACTGAGTTTCCTTGAGAGCTGCTTGGAAGCCTGATGGTGTGTGAAGTTAGTGAGCCAAATGAAGTTGTTCTCCCACAAGAACCACTCGGACTGATCCTTCTTCAATATGCCCTTCACCAACATGCAGTGTTTCCTTGATTGAGTTAGCTCTCACACCAATATTTGCGTCTAGAGCCTTTGCATTGAGGGCTATCTGAAAACGGCTGTGGCGCTGAAGTTGCCTGATGTGAATGTGGAGTTGGTGGCATGTGAAACCCGCATGTGGAGCATTCGTTTGTGTGGGATGCTCTAGCAGGTTCATTCCTAGATAAGGCACTGAAAGGGCACTAAGCATAGAGTGTGAAAACTGAGTTCCTTGAGAGCTGCTTGGAAGCCTGATGGTGTGTGAAGTTAGTGAGCCAAATGGAGTTGTTCTCCACAAGAAACCACTCGGCTGATCCTTCTTCAATATTCCCTTCACCAACATGCAGTGTTTCCTTGATTGAATTAGCTCTCACACCAATATTTGCGTCTAGAGCCTTTGCATTGAGGGCTATCTGAAAACGGCTGTGGCGCTGAAGTTGCCTGTGAATGTGGAGTTGGTGGCATGTGAAACCCGCATGTGGAGCATTCGTTTGTGTGGGATGCTCTACCAGGTTCATTCCTAGATAATGCACTCAAAGGGCACTAAGCATAGAGTGTGAAAACTGAGTTTCCTTGACAGCTGCTTGGAAGCCTGATGGTGTGTGAAGTTAGTGAGCCAAATGGAGTTGATCTCCCACAAGAACCACTCGGCTGATCCTTCTTCAATATGCCCTTCACCAACATGCAGTGTTTCCTTGATTGAATTAGCTCTCACACCAATATTTGCGTCTAGAGCCTTTGCATTGAGGGCTATCTGAAAACGGCTGTGGCGCTGAAGTTGCCTGTGAATGTGGAGTTGGTGGCATGTGAAACCCGCATGTGGAGCATTCGTTTGTGTGGGATGCTCTACCAGGTTCATTCCTAGATAAGGCACTCAAAGGGCACTAAGCATAGAGTGTGAAAACTGAGTTTCCTTGAGAGCTGCTTGGAAGCCTGATGGTGTGTGAAGTTAGTGAGCCAAATGGAGTTGTTCTCCCACAAGAACCACTCGGCTGATCCTTCTTCAATATGCCCTTCACCAACATGCAGTGTTTCCTTGATTGAATTAGCTCTCACACCAATATTTGCGTCTAGATCCATTGCATTGAGGGCTATCTGAAAACGGCTGTGGCGCTGAAGTTGCCTGTGAATGTGGAGTTGGTGGCATGTGAAACCCGCATGTGGAGCATTCGTTTGTGTGGGATGCTCACCAAGTTTCATTTCAGTCCTAGGCACTCAAAGGGCACTAAGCATAGAGTGTGAAAACTGAGTTTCCTTGAGAGCTGCTTGGAAGCCTGATGGTGTGTGAAGTTAGTGAGCCAAATGGAGTTGTTCTCCCACAAGAACCACTCGGCTGATCCTTCTTCAATATGCCCTTCACCAACATGCAGTGTTTCCTTGATTGAATAAGCTCTCACACCAATATTTGCGTCTAGAGCCTTTGCATTGAGGGCTATCTGAAAACAGCTGTGGCGCTGAAGTTGCCTGTGAATGTGGAGTTGGTGGCATTTGAAACCTGCATGTGGAGCATTCGTTTGTGTGGGATGCTCACCAAGTTTCTTTTCAGTCCTAGGCACTCAAAGGGCACTAAGCATAGAGTGTGAAAACTGAGTTTCCTTGAGAGCTGCTTGGAAGCCTGATGGTGTGTGTAGTTAGTGAGCCAAATGGAGTTGTTCTGCCACAAGAACCACTCGGCTGATCCTTCTTC
>NW_026696305.1:0-54214 GCF_030435755.1 Ochotona princeps | reverse complement strand
TAAGCTTCATTTCAGTCCTAGGCACTCAAAGGGCACTAAGCATAGAGTGTGAAAACTGAGTTTCCTTGAGAGCTGCTTGGAAGCCTGATGGTGTGTGAAGTTAGTGAGCCAAATGGAGTTGTTCTCCCACAAGAACCACTCGGCTGATTCTTCTTCAATATGCCCTTCACCAACATGCAGTGTTTCCTTGATTGAATTAGCTCTCACACCAATATTTTCGTCTAGAGCCTTTGCATTGAGGGCTATCTGAAAACGGCTGTGGCGCTGAAGTTGCCTGTGAATGTGGAGTTGGTGGCATGTGAAACCCGCATGTGGAGCATTCGTTTGTGTGGGATGCTCACCAAGCTTCATTTCAGTCCTAGGCACTCAAAGGGCACTAAGCATAGAGTGTGAAAACTGAGTTTCCTTGAGAGCTGCTTGGAAGCCTGATGGTGTGTGAAGTTAGTGAGCCAAATGGAGTTGTTCTCCCACAAGAACCACTCGGCTGATCCTTCTTCAATATGCCCCTTCACCAACATGCAGTGTTTCCTTGATTGAATTAGCTCTCACACCAATATTTGCGTCTAGAGCCTTTACATTGAGGGCTATCTGAAAACGGCTGTGGCGCTGAAGTTGCCTGTGAATGTGGAGTTGGTGGCATGTGAAACCCGGATGTGGAGCATTCGTTTGTGTGGGATGCTCACCAAGCTTCATTTCAGTCCTTAGGCACTCAAAGGGCACTAAGCATAGAGTGTGAAAACTGAGTTTCCTTGAGAGCTGCTTGGAAGCCTGATGGTGTGTGAAGTTAGTGAGCCAAATGAAGTTGTTCTCCCACAAGAACCACTCGGCTGATCCTTATTCAATATGCCCTTCACCAACATGCAGTGTTTCCTTGATTGAATTAGCTCTCACACCAATATTTGCATCTAGAGCCTTTGCATTGAGGGCTATCAGAAAATGGCTGTGGCGCTGAAGTTGCCTGTGAATGTGGAGTTGGTGGCATGTGAAACCCGCATGTGGAGCATTCGTTTGTGTGGGATGCTCTACCAGGTTCATTCCTAGCTAATGCACTCAAAGGGCACTAAGCATAGAGTGTGAAAACTGAGTTTCCTTGAGAGCTGCTTGGAAGCCTGATGGTGTGTGAAGTTAGTGAGCCAAATGGAGTTGTTCTCCCACAAGAACCACTCGGCTGCTCCTTCTTCTTCAATATGCCCTTCACCAACATGCAGTGTTTCCTTGATTGAATTAGCTCTCACACCAATATTTGCGTCTAGAGCCTTTGCATTGAGGGCTATCTGAAAATGGCTGTGGTGCTGAAGTTGCCTGTGAATGTGGAGTTGGTGGCATGTGAAACCCGCATGTGGAGCATTCGTTTGTGTGGGATACACACCAAGCTTCATTTCATTCCTAGGCACTCAAAGGGCACTAAGCATAGAGTGTGAAAACTGAGTTTCCTTGAGAGCTGCTTGGAAGCCTGATGGTGTGTGAAGTTAGTGAGCCAAATGGAGTTGTTCTCCCACAAGAACCACTCGGCTGATTCTTCTTCAATATGCCCTTCGCCAACATGCAGTGTTTCCTTGATTGAATTAGCTCTCACACCAATATTGGCGTCTAGATCCATTGCATTGAGGGCTATCTGAAAGCGGTTGTGGCTGTGAAGTTGCCTGTGAATGTGGAGTTGGTGGCATGTGAAACCCGCATGTGGAGCATTCATTTGTGTAGGATGGTACCAAGCTTCATTTCAGTCCTAGGCACTCAAAGGGCACTAAGCATAGAGTGTGAAAACTGAGTTTCCTTGAGAGCTGCTTGGAAGCCTGATGGTGTGTGAAGTTAGTGAGCCAAATGGAGTTGTTCTCCCACAAGAACCACTCGGCTGATTCTTCTTCAATATGTCCTTCACCAACATGCAGTGTTTCCTTGATTGAATTAGCTCTCACACCAATATTTGCGTCTAGAGCCTTTGCATTGAGGGCTATCTGAAAACGGCTGTGGCGCTGAAGTTGCCTGTGAATGTGGAGTTGGTGGCATGTGAAACCCGCATGTGGAGCATTCGTTTGTGTGGGATGCTCACCAAGCTTCATTTCAGTCTTAGGCACTCAAAGGGCACTAAGCATAGAGTGTGAAAACTGAGTTTCCTTGAGAGCTGCTTGGAAGCCTGATGGTGTGTGAAGTTAGTGAGCCAAATGGAGTTGTTCTCCCACAAGAACCACTCGGCTGATCCTTCTACTTCAATATGCCCTTCACCAACATGCAGTGTTTCCTTGATTGAATTAGCTCTCACACCAATATTTGCGTCTAGAGCCTTTGCATTGAGGGCTATCTCAAAACGGCTGTGGCGCTGAAGTTGCCTGTGAATGTGGAGTTGGTGGCATGTGA
The DNA here is from genome assembly GCF_030435755.1 of Ochotona princeps. Taxonomy (NCBI): domain Eukaryota; kingdom Metazoa; phylum Chordata; class Mammalia; order Lagomorpha; family Ochotonidae; genus Ochotona; species Ochotona princeps. The sequence continues at coordinate 51,859 of NW_026696305.1, read as the reverse complement.
AACCCGCATGTGGAACATTCGTTTGTGTGGGATGCTCTACAAGGCTCATTCCTAGATAATGCACTCAAAGGGCACTAAGCATAGAGTGTGAAAACTGAGTTTCCTTGAGAGCTGCTTGGAAGCCTGATGGTGTGCGAAGTTAGTGATCCAAATGGAGTTGTTCTCCCACAAGAACCACTCGGCTGATCCTTCTTCTTCAATATGCCCTTCACCAACATGCAGTGTTTCCTTGATTGAATTAGCTCTCACACCAATATTTGCGTCTAGAGCCTTTGCATTGAGGGCTATCTGAAAACGGTTGTGGCGCTGAAGTTGCCTGTGAATGTGGAGTTGGTGGCATGTGAAACCCGCATTTGGAGCATTCGTTTGTGTGGGATGCTCTACCAGGTTCATTCCTAGATAATGCACTCAAAAGGCACTAAGCATAGAGTGTGAAAACTGAGTTTCCTTGAGAGCTGCTTGGAAGCCTGATGGTGTGTGAAGTTAGTGAGCCAAATGGAGTTGTTCTCCCACAAGAACCACTCGGCAGATTCTTCTTCAATATGCCCTTCACCAATATGCAGTGTTTCCTTGATTGAATTAGCTCTCACACCAATATTTGCATCTAGAGCCTTTGCATTGAGGGCTATCTGAAAACGGCTGTGGCACTGAAGTTGCCTGTGAATGTGGAGTTGGTGGCATGTGAAACCCGCATGTGGAGCATTCGTTTGTGTGGGATGCTCTACCAGGTTCATTCCTAGATAATGCACTCAAAGGGCACTAAGCATAGAGTGTGAAAACTGAGTTTCCTTGAGAGCTGCTTGGAAGCCTGATGGTGTGTGAAGTTAGTGAGCCAAATGGAGTTGTTCTCCCACAAGAACCACTCGGCTGATCCTTCTTCTTCAATATGCCCTTCACCAACATGCAGTGTTTCCTTGATTGAATTAGCTCTCACACCAATATTTGCGTCTAGAGCCTTTGCATTGAGGGCTATCTGAAAATGGCTGTGGTGCTGAAGTTGCCTGTGAATGTGGAGTTGGTGGCATGTGAAACCCGCATGTGGAGCATTCGTTTGTGTGGAATACACACCAAGCTTCATTTCAGTCCTAGGCACTCAAAGGGCACTAAGCATAGAGTGTGAAAACTGAGTTTCCTTGAGAGCTGCTTGGAAGCCTGATGGTGTGTGAAGTTAGTGAGCCAAATGGAGTTGTTCTCCCACAAGAACCACTCGGCTGATTCTTCTTCAGTATGCCCTTCACCAACATGCAGTGTTTCCTTGATTGAATTAGCTCTCACACCAATATTTGCGTCTAGAGCCTTTGCATTGAGGGCTATCTGAAAACGGCTGTGGCGCTGAAGTTGCCTGTGAATGTGGAGTTGGTGGCATGTGAAACACGCATGTGGAGCATTCGTTTGTGTGGGATGCTCACCAAGCTTCATTTCAGTCTTAGGCACTCAAAGGGCACTAAGCATAGAGTGTGAAAACTGAGTTTCCTTGAGAGCTGCTTGGAAGCCTGATGGTGTGTGAAGTTAGTGAGCCAAATGGAGTTGTTCTCCCACAAGAACCACTCGGCTGATTCTTCTTCAATATGCCCTTCACCAACATGCAGTGTTTCCTTGATTGAATTAGCTCTCACACCAATATTTGCGTCTAGAGCCTTTGCATTGAGGGCTATCTCAAAACGGCTGTGGCGCTCAAGTTGCCTGTGAATGTGGAGTTGGTGGCATGTGAAACACGCATGTGGAGCATTCGTTTGTGTGGGATGCTCACCAAGCTTCATTTCAGTCCTAGGCACTCAAAGGGCACTAAGCATAGAGTGTGAAAACTGAGTTTCCTTGAGAGCTGCTTGGAAGCCTGATGGTGTGTGAAGTTAGTGATCCAAATGGAGTTGTTCTCCCACAAGAACCACTCGGCTGATCCTTCTTCTTCAATATGCCCTTCACCAACATGCAGTGTTTCCTTGATTGAATTAGCTCTCACACCAATATTTGCGTCTAGAGCCTTTGCATTGAGGGCTATCTGAAAACGGTTGTGGCGCTGAAGTTGCCTGTGAATGTGGAGTTGGTGGCATGTGAAACCCGCATGTGGAGCATTCGTTTGTGTGGGATGCTCTACCAGGTTCATTCCTAGATAATGCACTCAAAAGGCACTAAGCATAGAGTGTGAAAACTGAGTTTCCTTGAGAGCTGCTTGGAAGCCTGATGGTGTGTGAAGTTAGTGAGCCAAATGGAGTTGTTCTCCCACAAGAACCACTCGGCAGATTCTTCTTCAATATGCCCTTCACCAACATGCAGTGTTTCCTTGATTGAATTAGCTCTCACACCAATATTGGCGTCTAGATCCATTGCATTGAGGGCTATCTGAAAGCGTTGTGGCTGTGAAGTTGCCTGTGAATGTGGAGTTGGTGGAATGTGAAACCCGCATGTGGAGCATTCGTTTGTGTAGGATGGTACCAAGCTTCATTTCAGTCCTAGGCACTCAAAGGGCACTAAGCATAGAGTGTGAAAACTGAGTTTCCTTGAGAGCTGCTTGGAAGCCTGATGGTGTGTGAAGTTAGTGAGCCAAATGGAGTTGTTCTCCCACAAGAACCACTCGGCTGATTCTTCTTCAGTATGCCCTTCACCAACATGCAGTGTTTCCTTGAATGAATTAGCTCTCACACCAATATTTGCGTCTAGAGCCTTTGCATTGAGGGCTATCTGAAAACGGCTGTGGCGCTGAAGTTGCCTGTGAATGTGGAGTTGGTGGCATGTGAAACCCGCATGTGGAGCATTCGTTTGTGTGGGATGCTCACCAAGCTTCATTTCAGTCTTAGGCACTCAAAGGGCACTAAGCATAGAGTGTGAAAACTGAGTTTGCTTGAGAGCTGCTTGGAAGCCTGATGGTGTGTGAAGTTAGTGAGCCAAATGGAGTTGTTCTCCCACAAGAACCACTCGGCTGATCCTTCTACTTCAATATGCCCTTCACCAACATGCAGTGTTTCCTTGATTGAATTAGCTCTCACACCAATATTTGCGTCTAGAGCCTTTGCATTGAGGGCTATCTGAAAACGGTTGTGGCGCTGAAGTTGCCTGTGAATGTGGAGTTGGTGGCATGTGAAACCCGCATTTGGAGCATTCGTTTGTGTGGGATGCTCTACCAATTTCATTCCTAGATAATGCACTCAAAAGGCACTAAGCATAGAGTGTGAAAACTGAGTTTCCTTGAGAGCTGCTTGGAAGCCTGATGGTGTGTGAAGTTAGTGAGCCAAATGGAGTTGTTCTCCCACAAGAACCACTCGGCAGATTCTTCTTCAATATGCCCTTCACCAACATGCAGTGTTTCCTTGATTGAATTAGCTCTCACACCAATATTTGCATCTAGAGCCTTTGCATTGAGGGCTATCTGAAAACGGCTGTGGCACTGAAGTTGACTGTGAATGTGGAGTTGGTGGCATGTGAAACCCGCATGTGGAGCATTCGTTTGTGTGGGATGCTCACCAAGCTTCATTTCAGTCCTAGGCACTCAAAGGGCACTAAGCATAGAGTGTGAAAACTGAGTTTCCTGGAGAGCTGCTTGGAAGCCTCATGCTGTGTGAAGTTAGTGAGCCAAATGGAGTTGTTCTCCCACAAGAACCACTCGGCTGATTCTTCTTCAATATGCCCTTCACCAACATGCAGTGTTTCCTTGATTGAATTAGCTCTCACACCAATATTTGCGTCTAGAGCCTTTGCATTGAGGGCTATCTGAAAACGGCTGTGGCGCTGAAGTTGCCTGTGAATGTGGAGTTGGTGGCATGTGAAACCCGCATGTGGAGCATTCGTTTGTGTGGGATGCTCTACCAGGTTCATTCCTAGATAATGCACTCAAAGGGCACTAAGCATAGAGTGTGAAAACTGAGTTTCCTTGAGAGCTGCTTGGAAGCCTGATGGTGTGTGAAGTTAGTGAGCCAAATGGAGTTGTTCTCCCACAAGAACCACTCGGCTGATCCTTCTTCAATATGCCCTTCACCAACATGCAGTGTTTCCTTGATTGAATTAGCTCTCACACCAATATTTGCGTCTAGAGCCTTTGCATTGAGGGCTATCTGAAAACGGCTGTGGCGCTGAAGTTGCCTGTGAATGTGGAGTTGGTGGCATGTGAAACCCGCATGTGGAGCATTCGTTTGTGTGGGATGCTCACCAAGCTTCATTTCAGTCCTAGGCACTCAAAGGGCACTAAGCATAGAGTGTGAAAACTGAGTTTCCTTGAGAGCTGCTTGGAAGCCTGATGGTGTGTGAAGTTAGTGAGCCAAATGGAGTTGTTCTCCCACAAGAACCACTCGGCTGATCCTTCTTCAATATGCCCTTCACCAACATGCAGTGTTTCCTTGATTGAATTAGCTCTCACACCAATATTTGCGTCTAGAGCCTTTGAATTGAGGGCTATCTGAAAACGGCTGTGGCGCTGAAGTTGCCTGTGAATGTGGAGTTGGTGGCATGTGAAACCCGCATGTGGAGCATTCGTTTGTGTGGGATGCTCACCAAGCTTCATTTCAGTCCTAGGCACTCAAAGGGCACTAAGCATAGAGTGTGAAAACTGAGTTTCCTTGAGAGCTGCTTGGAAGCCTGATGGTGTGTGAAGTTAGTGAGCCAAATGGAGTTGTTCTCCCACAAGAACCACTCGGCTGATTCTTCTTCAATATGCCCTTCACCAACATGCAGTGTTTCCTTGATTGAATTAGCTCTCACACCAATATTTGCGTCTAGAGCCTTTGCATTGAGGGCTATCTGAAAATGGCTGTGGCGCTGAAGTTGCCTGTGAATGTGGAGTTGGTGGCATGTGAAACCCGCATGTGGAGCATTCGTTTGTGTGGGATGCTCACCAAGCTTCATTTCAGTCCTAGGCACTCAAAGGGCACTAAGCATAGAGTGTGAAAACTGAGTTTCCTTGAGAGCTGCTTGGAAGCCTGATGGTGTGTGAAGTTACTGATCCAAATGGAGTTGTTCTCCCACAGAAACCACTCTGCTGATCCTTCTTCTTCAATATGCCCTTCACCAACATGCAGTGTTTCCTTGATTGAATTAGCTCTCACACCAATATTTGCGTCTAGAGCCTTTGCATTGAGGGCTATGTGAAAACGGCTGTGGCGCTGAAGTTGCCTGTGAATGTGGAGTTGGTGGCATGTGAAACCCGCATGTGGAGCATTCGTTTGTGTGGGATGCTCTACCAGGTTCATTCCTAGATAATGCACTGAAAGGGCACTAAGCATAGAGTGTGAAAACTGAGTTTCCTTGAGAGCTGCTTGGAAGCCTGATGGTGTGTGAAGTTAGTGAGCCAAATATAGTTGTGCTCCCACAAGAACCACTCGGCTGATCCTTCTTCAATATGCCCTTCACCAACATGCAGTGTTTCCTTGATTGAATTAGCTCTCACACCAATATTTGCGTCTAGAGCCTTTGCATTGAGGGCTATCTGAAAACGGCTGTGGCGCTGAAGTTGCCTGTGAATGTGGAGTTGGTGGCATGTGAAACCCGCATGTGGAGCATTCGTTTGTGTGGGATGCTCACCAAGCTTCATTTCAGTCCTAGGCACTCAAAGGGCACTAAGCATAGAGTGTGAAAACTGAGTTTCCTTGAGAGCTACTTGGAAGCCTGATGCTGTGTGAAGTTAGTGAGCCAAATGGAGTTGTTCTCCCACAAGAACCACTCCGCTGATTCTTCTTCAATATGCCCTTCACCAACATGCAGTGTTTCCTTGATTGAATTAGCTCTCACACCAATATTTGCGTCTAGAGCCTTTGCATTGAGGGCTATCTGAAAACGGCTGTGGCGCTGAAGTTGCCTGTGAATGTGGAGTTGGTGGCATGTGAAACCCGCATGTGGAGCATTCTTTTGTGTGGGATGCTCTACCAGGTTCATTCCTAGATAATGCACTGAAAGGGCACTAAGCATAGAGTGTGAAAACTGAGTTTCCTTGAGAGCTGCTTGGAAGCCTGATGGTGTGTGAAGTTAGTGAGCCAAATATAGTTGTGCTCCCACAAGAACCACTCGGCTGATCCTTCTTCAATATGCCCTTCACCAACATGCAGTGTTTCCTTGATTGAATTAGCTCTCACACCAATATTTGCGTCTAGAGCCTTTGCATTGAGGGCTATCTGAAAACGGCTGTGGCGCTGAAGTTGCCTGTGAATGTGGAGTTGGTGGCATGTGAAACCCTCATGTGGAGCATTCGTTTGTGTGGGATGCTCTACCAGGTCCATTCCTAGAAAATGCACTCAAAGGGCACTAAGCATAGAGTGTGAAAACTGAGTTTCCTTGAGAGCTGCTTGGAAGCCTGATGGTGTGTGAAGTTAGTGAGCCAAATGGAGTTGTTCTCCCACAAGAACCACTCGGCTGATTCTTCTTCAATATGCCCTTCACCAACATGCAGTGTTTCCTTGATTGAATTAGCTCTCACACCAATATTTGTGTCTAGAGCCTTTGCATTGAGGGCTATCTGAAAACGGCTGTGGCGCTCAAGTTGCCTGTGAATGTGGAGTTGGTGGCATGTGAAACCCGCATGTGGAGCATTCGTTTGTGTGGGATGCTCTACCAGGTTCATTCCTAGATAATGCACTCAAAGGGCACTAAGCATAGAGTGTGAAAACTGAGTTTCCTTGAGAGCTGCTTGGAAGCCTGATGGTGTGTGAAGTTAGTGAGCCAAATATAGTTGTGCTCCCACAAGAACCACTCGGCTGATCCTTCTTCAATATGCCCTTCACCAACATGCAGTGTTTCCTTGATTGAATTAGCTCTCACACCAATATTTGCGTCTAGAGCCTTTGCATTGAGGGCTATCTGAAAACGGCTGTGGCGCTGAAGTTGCCTGTGAATGTGGAGTTGGTGGCATGTGAAACCTGCATGTGGAGCATTCGTTTGTGTGGGATGCTCACCAAGCTTCATTTCAGTCCTAGGCACTCAAAGGGCACTAAGCATAGAGTGTGAAAACTGAGTTTCCTTGAGAGCTGCTTGGAAGCCTGATGGTGTGTGAAGTTAGTGAGCCAAATGGAGTTGTTCTCCCACAAGAACCACTCCGCTGATCCTTCTTCAATATGCCCTTCACCAACATGCAGTGTTTCCTTGATTGAATTAGCTCTCACACCAATATTTGCGTCTAGAGCCTTTGAATTGAGGGCTATCTGAAAACGGCTGTGGCGCTGAAGTTGCCTGTGAATGTGGAGTTGGTGGCATGTGAAACCCGCATGTGGAGCATTCGTTTGTGTGGGATGCTCACCAAGCTTCATTTCAGTCCTAGGCACTCAAAGGGCACTAAGCATAGAGTGTGAAAACTGAGTTTCCTTGAGAGCTGCTTGGAAGCCTGATGGTGTGTTAAGTTAGTGATCCAAATGGAGTTGTTCTCCCACAAGAACCACTCGGCTGATCCTTCTTCAATATGCCCTTCACCAACATGCAGTGTTTCCTTGATTGAATTAGCTCTCACACCAATATTTGCGTCTAGAGCCTTTGCATTGAGGGCTATCTGAAAACGGCTGTGGCGCTGAAGTTGCCTGTGAATGTGGAGTTGGTGGCATGTGAAACCCGCATGTGGAGCATTCGTTTGTGTGGGATGCTCTACCAGGTTCATTCCTTTCAGTCCTAGGCACTCAAAGGGCACTAAGCATAGAGTGTGAAAACTGAGTTTCCTTGAGAGCTGCTTGGAAGCCTGATGGTGTGTGAAGTTAGTGAGCCAAATGGAGTTGTTCTCCCACAAGAACCACTCGGCTGATTCTTCTTCAAGATGCCCTTCACCAACATGCAGTGTTTCCTTGATTGAATTAGCTCTCACACCAATATTTGCGTCTAGAGCCTTTGCATTGAGGGCTATCTGAAAACGGCTGTGGCGCTGAAGTTGCCTGTGAATGTGGAGTTGGTTTCATGTGAAACCCGCATGTGGAGCATTCGTTTGTGTGGGATGCTCTACCAGGTTCATTCCTAGATAATGCACTCAAAGGGCACTAAGCATAGAGTGTGAAAACTGAGTTTCCTTGAGAGCTGCTTGGAAGCCTGATGGTGTGTGAAGTTAGTGAGCCAAATGGAGTTGTTCTCCCACAGAAACCACTCTGCTGATCCTTCTTCTTCAATATGCCCTTCACCAACATGCAGTGTTTCCTTGATTGAATTAGCTCTCACACCAATATTTGCGTCTAGAGCCTTTGCATTGAGGGCTATCTGAAAAAGGCTGTGGCGCTGAAGTTGCCTGTGAATGTGGAGTTGGTGGCATGTGAAACCCGCATGTGGAGCATTCGTTTGTGTGGGATGCTCACCAAGCTTCCTTTCAGTCCTAGGCACTCAAAGGGCACTAAGCATAGAGTGTGAAAACTGAGTTTCCTTGAGAGCTGCTTGGAAGCCTGATGGTGTGTGAAGTTAGTGAGCCAAATGGAGTTGTTCTCCCACAAGAACCACTCGGCTGATTCTTCTTCAATATGCCCTTCACCAACATGCAGTGTTTCCTTGATTGAATTAGCTCTCACACCAATATTTGCATCTAGAGCCTTTGCATTGAGGGCTATCTGAAAACGGCTGTGGCGCTGAAGTTGCCTGTGAATGTGGAGTTGGTGGCATGTGAAACCCGCATATTAGGCATCCGTTTGTGTGGGATGCTCTACCAGGTTCATTCCCAGATAATGCAATCAAAGGGCACTAAGCATAGAGTGTGAAAACTGAGTTTCCTTGAGAGCTGCTTGGAAGCCTGATGGTGTGTGAAGTTAGTGAGCCAAATGGAGTTGTTCTCCCACAAGAACCACTCGGCTGATTCTTCTTCAATATGCCCTTCACCAACATGCAGTGTTTCCTTGATTGAATTAGCTCTCACACCAATATTTGCGTCTAGAGCCTTTGCATTGAGGGCTATCTGAAAACGGCTGTGGCGCTGAAGTTGCCTGTGAATGTGGAGTTGGTGGCATGTGAAACCCGCATGTGGAGCATTCGTTTGTGTGGGATACACACCAAGCTTCATTTCAGTCATAGGCACTCAAAGGGCACTAAGCATAGAGTGTGAAAACTGAGTTTCCTTGAGAGCTGCTTGGAAGCCTGATGGTGTGTGAAGTTAGTGAGCCAAATGGAGTTGTTCTCCCACAAGAACCACTCGGCTGATTCTTCTTCAATATGCCCTTCACCAACATGCAGTGTTTCCTTGATTGAATTAGCTCTCACACCAATATTGGCGTCTAGATCCATTGCATTGAGGGCTATCTGAAAGCGGTTGTGGCTGTGAAGTTGCCTGTGAATGTGGAGTTGGTGGCATGTGAAACCCGGATGTGGAGCATTCGTTTGTGTGGGATGCTCACCAAGCTTCATTTCAGTCCTTGGCACTCAAAGGGCACTAAGCATAGAGTGTGAAAACTGAGTTTCCTTGAGAGCTGCTTGGAAGCCTGATGGTGTGTGAAGTTAGTGAGCCAAATGGAGTTGTTCTCCCACAAGAACCACTCTGCTGATCCTTCTTCTTCAATATGCCCTTCACCAACATGCAGTGTTTCCTTGATTGAATTAGCTCTCACACCAATATTTGCGTCTAGAGCCTTTACATTGAGGGCTATCTGAAAACGGCTGTGGCGCTGAAGTTGCCTGTGAATGTGGAGTTGGTGGCATGTGAAACCCGGATGTGGAGCATTCGTTTGTGTGGGATGCTCACCAAGCTTCATTTCAGTCTTAGGCACTCAAAGGGCACTAAGCATAGAGTGTGAAAACTGAGTTTCCTTGAGAGCTGCTTGGAAGCCTGATGGTGTGTGAAGTTAGTGAGCCAAATGAAGTTGTTCTCCCACAAGAACCACTCGGCTGCTCCTTATTCAATATGCCCTTCACCAACATGCAGTGTTTCCTTGATTGAATTAGCTCTCACACCAATATTTGCGTCTAGAGCCTTTGCATTGAGGGATATCTGAAAACGGCTGTGGCGCTGAAGTTGCCTGTGAATGTGTAGTTGGTGGCATGTGAAACCTGCATGTGGAGCATTCGTTTGTGTGGGATGCTCACCAAGCTTCATTTCAGTCCTAGGCACTCAAAGGGCACTAAGCATAGAGTGTGAAAACTGAGTTTCCTTGAGAGCTGCTTGGAAGCCTCATGGTGTGTGAGGTTAGTGAGCCAAATGGAGTTGTTCTCCCACAAGAACCACTTGGCTGATTCTTCTTCAATATGCCCTTCACCAACATGCAGTGTTTCCTTGATTGAATTAGCTCTCACACCAATATTTGCGTCTAGATCCTTGGCATTGAGGGCTATCTGAAAACGGCTGTGGCGCTGAAGTTGCCTGTGAATGTGGAGTTGGTGGCATGTGAAACCCGCATGTGGAGCATTCGTTTGTGTGGGATGCTCTACCAGGTTCATTCCTAGATAATGCACTCAAAGGGCACTAAGCATAGAGTGTGAAAACTGAGTTTCCTTGAGAGCTGCTTGGAAGCCTGATGGTGTGTGAAGTTAGTGAGCCAAATGGAGTTGTTCTCCCACAAGAACCACTCGGCTGATTCTTCTTCAATATGCCCTTCACCAACATGCATTGTTTCCTTGATTGAATTAGCTCTCACACCAGTATTTGAGTCTAGAGCCTTTGCATTGAGGGCTATCTGAAAACGGCTGTGGCGCTGAAGTTGCCTGTGAATGTGGAGTTGGTGGCATGTGAAACCCGCATGTGGAGCATTCGTTTGTGTGGGATGCTCTACCAGGTTCATTCCTAGATAATGCACTCAAAGGGCACTAAGCATAGAGTGTGAAAACTGAGTTTCCTTGAGAGCTGCTTGGAAGCCTGATGGTGTGTGAATTTAGTGAGCCAAATGGAGTTGTTCTCCCACAAGAACCACTCGGCTGATTCTTCTTTAATATGCCCTTCACAAACATGCAGTGTTTCCTTGATTGAATTAGCTCTCACACCAATATTTGCGTCTAGAGCCTTTGCATTGAGGGCTATCTGAAAACGGCTGTGGCGCTGAAGTTGCCTGTGAATGTGGAGTTGGTGGCATGTGAAACCCGCATGTGGAGCATTCGTTTGTGTGGGATGCAAACCAAGCTTCATTTCAGTCCTAGGCACTCAAAGGGCACTAAGCATAGAGTGTGAAAACTGAGTTTCCTTGAGAGCTGCTTGGAAGCCTGATGGTGTGTGAAGTTAGTGAGCCAAATGGAGTTGTTCTCCCACAAGAACCACTCGGCTGATTCTTCTTCAGTATGCCCTTCACCAACATGCAGTGTTTCCTTGATTGAATTAGCTCTCACACCAATATTGGCGTCTAGATCCATTGCATTGAGGGCTATCTGAAAGCGGTTGTGGCTGTGAAGTTGCCTGTGAATGTGGAGTTGGTGGCATGTGAAACCCGCATGTGGAGCATTCGTTTGTGTGGGATGCTCACCAAGCTTCATTTCAGTCCTAGGCACTCAAAGGGCACTAAGCATAGAGTGTGAAAACTGAGTTTCCTTGAGAGCTGCTTGGAAGCCTGATGGTGTGTGAAGTTAGTGAGCCAAATGGAGTTGTTCTCCCACAAGAACCACTCGGCTGATTCTTCTTCAATATGCCCTTCACCAACATGCAGTGTTTCCTTGATTGAATTAGCTCTCACACCAATATTTGCGTCTAGAGCCTTTGCATTGAGGGCTATCTGAAAACGGCTGTGGCGCTGAAGTTGCCTGTGAATGTGGAGTTGGTGGCATGTGAAACCCGCATGTGGAGCATTCGTTTGTGTGGGATGCTCACCAAGCTTCATTTCAGTCCTAGGCACTCAAAGGGCACTAAGCATAGAGTGTGAAAACTGAGTTTCCTTGAGAGCTGCTTGGAAGCCTGATGGTGTGTGAAGTTAGTGAGCCAAATGGAGTTGTTCTCCCACAAGAACCACTCGGCTGATCCTTCTTCAATATGCCCTTCACCAACATGCAGTGTTTCCTTGATTGAATTAGCTCTCACACCAATATTTGCGTCTAGAGCCTTTACATTGAGGGCTATCTGAAAACGGCTGTGGCGCTGAAGTTGCCTGTGAATGTGGAGTTGGTGGCATGTGAAACCCGGATGTGGAGCATTCGTTTGTGTGGGATGCTCACCAAGCTTCATTTCAGTCTTAGGCACTCAAAGGGCACTAAGCATAGAGTGTGAAAACTGAGTTTCCTTGAGAGCTGCTTGGAAGCCTGATGGTGTGTGAAGTTAGTGAGCCAAATGAAGTTGTTCTCCCACAAGAACCACTCGGCTGATCCTTATTCAATATGCCCTTCACCAACATGCAGTGTTTCCTTGATTGAATTAGCTCTCACACCAATATTTGCATCTAGAGCCTTTGCATTGAGAGCTATCAGAAAATGGCTGTGGCGCTGAAGTTGCCTGTGAATGTGGAGTTGGTGGCATGTGAAACCCGCATGTGGAGCATTCGTTTGTGTGGGATGCTCTACCAGGTTCATTCCTAGCTAATGCACTCAAAGGGCACTAAGCATAGAGTGTGAAAACTGAGTTTCCTTGAGAGCTGCTTGGAAGCCTGATGGTGTGTGAAGTTAGTGAGCCAAATGGAGTTGTTCTCCCACAAGAACCACTCTGCTGATCCTTCTTCTTCAATATGCCCTTCACCAACATGCAGTGTTTCCTTGATTGAATTAGCTCTCACACCAATATTTGCGTCTAGAGCCTTTGCATTGAGGGCTATCTGAAAATGGCTGTGGTGCTGAAGTTGCCTGTGAATGTGGAGTTGGTGGCATGTGAAACCCGCATGTGGAGCATTCGTTTGTGTGGGATACACACCAAGCTTCATTTCATTCCTAGGCACTCAAAGGGCACTAAGCATAGAGTGTGAAAACTGAGTTTCCTTGAGAGCTGCTTGGAAGCCTGATGGTGTGTGAAGTTAGTGAGCCAAATGGAGTTGTTCTCCCACAAGAACCACTCGGCTGATTCTTCTTCAATATGCCCTTCGCCAACATGCAGTGTTTCCTTGATTGAATTAGCTCTCACACCAATATTGGCGTCTAGATCCATTGCATTGAGGGCTATCTGAAAGCGGTTGTGGCTGTGAAGTTGCCTGTGAATGTGGAGTTGGTGGCATGTGAAACCCGCATGTGGAGCATTCCTTTGTGTAGGATGGTACCAAGCTTCATTTCAGTCCTAGGCACTCAAAGGGCACTAAGCATAGAGTGTGAAAACTGAGTTTCCTTGAGAGCTGCTTGGAAGCCTGATGGTGTGTGAAGTTAGTGAGCCAAATGGAGTTGTTCTCCCACAAGAACCACTCGGCTGATTCTTCTTCAATATGCCCTTCACCAACATGCAGTGTTTCCTTGATTGAATTAGCTCTCACACCAATATTTTCGTCTAGAGCCTTTGCATTGAGGGCTATCTGAAAACGGCTGTGGCGCTGAAGTTGCCTGTGAATGTGGAGTTGGTGGCATGTGAAACCCGCATGTGGAGCATTCGTTTGTGTGGGATGCTCACCAAGCTTCATTTCAGTCCTAGGCACTCAAAGGGCACTAAGCATAGAGTGTGAAAACTGAGTTTCCTTGAGAGCTGCTTGGAAGCCTGATGGTGTGTGAAGTTAGTGAGCCAAATGGAGTTGTTCTCCCACAAGAACCACTCGGCTGATCCTTCTTCAATATGCCCTTCACCAACATGCAGTGTTTCCTTGATTGAATTAGCTCTCACACCAATATTTGCGTCTAGAGCCTTTACATTGAGGGCTATCTGAAAACGGCTGTGGCGCTGAAGTTGCCTGTGAATGTGGAGTTGGTGGCATGTGAAACCCCGATGTGGAGCATTCGTTTGTGTGGGATGCTCACCAAGCTTCATTTCAGTCTTAGGCACTCAAAGGGCACTAAGCATAGAGTGTGAAAACTGAGTTTCCTTGAGAGCTGCTTGGAAGCCTGATGGTGTGTGAAGTTAGTGAGCCAAATGAAGTTGTTCTCCCACAAGAACCACTCGGCTGATCCTTATTCAATATGCCCTTCACCAACATGCAGTGTTTCCTTGATTGAATTAGCTCTCACACCAATATTTGCATCTAGAGCCTTTGCATTGAGGGCTATCAGAAAATGGCTGTGGCGCTGAAGTTGCCTGTGAATGTGGAGTTGGTGGCATGTGAAACCCGCATGTGGAGCATTCGTTTGTGTGGGATGCTCTACCAGGTTCATTCCTAGCTAATGCACTCAAAGGGCACTAAGCATAGAGTGTGAAAACTGAGTTTCCTTGAGAGCTGCTTGGAAGCCTGATGGTGTGTGAAGTTAGTGAGCCAAATGGAGTTGTTCTCCCACAAGAACCACTCTGCTGATCCTTCTTCTTCAATATGCCCTTCACCAACATGCAGTGTTTCCTTGATTGAATTAGCTCTCACACCAATATTTGCGTCTAGAGCCTTTGCATTGAGGGCTATCTGAAAATGGCTGTGGTGCTGAAGTTGCCTGTGAATGTGGAGTTGGTGGCATGTGAAACCCGCATGTGGAGCATTCGTTTGTGTGGGATACACACCAAGCTTCATTTCATTCCTAGGCACTCAAAGGGCACTAAGCATAGAGTGTGAAAACTGAGTTTCCTTGAGAGCTGCTTGGAAGCCTGATGGTGTGTGAAGTTAGTGAGCCAAATGGAGTTGTTCTCCCACAAGAACCACTCGGCTGATTCTTCTTCAATATGCCCTTCGCCAACATGCAGTGTTTCCTTGATTGAATTAGCTCTCACACCAATATTGGCGTCTAGATCCATTGCATTGAGGGCTATCTGAAAGCGGTTGTGGCTGTGAAGTTGCCTGTGAATGTGGAGTTGGTGGCATGTGAAACCCGCATGTGGAGCATTCATTTGTGTAGGATGGTACCAAGCTTCATTTCAGTCCTAGGCACTCAAAGGGCACTAAGCATAGAGTGTGAAAACTGAGTTTCCTTGAGAGCTGCTTGGAAGCCTGATGGTGTGTGAAGTTAGTGAGCCAAATGGAGTTGTTCTCCCACAAGAACCACTCGGCTGATTCTTCTTCAATATGCCCTTCACCAACATGCAGTGTTTCCTTGATTGAATTAGCTCTCACACCAATATTTGCGTCTAGAGCCTTTGCATTGAGGGCTATCTGAAAACGGCTGTGGCGCTGAAGTTGCCTGTGAATGTGGAGTTGGTGGCATGTGAAACCCGCATGTGGAGCATTCGTTTGTGTGGGATGCTCACCAAGCTTCATTTCAGTCTTAGGCACTCAAAGGGCACTAAGCATAGAGTGTGAAAACTGAGTTTCCTTGAGAGCTGCTTGGAAGCCTGATGGTGTGTGAAGTTAGTGAGCCAAATGGAGTTGTTCTCCCACAAGAACCACTCGGCTGATCCTTCTACTTCAATATGCCCTTCACCAACATGCAGTGTTTCCTTGATTGAATTAGCTCTCACACCAATATTTGCGTCTAGAGCCTTTGCATTGAGGGCTATCTCAAAACGGCTGTGGCGCTGAAGTTGCCTGTGAATGTGGACTTGGTGGCATGGGAAACACGCATGTGGAACATTCGTTTGTGTGGGATGCTCTACAAGGCTCATTCCTAGATAATGCACTCAAAGGGCACTAAGCATAGAGTGTGAAAACTGAGTTTCCTTGAGAGCTGCTTGGAAGCCTGATGGTGTGCGAAGTTAGTGATCCAAATGGAGTTGTTCTCCCACAAGAACCACTCGGCTGATCCTTCTTCTTCAATATGCCCTTCACCAACATGCAGTGTTTCCTTGATTGAATTAGCTCTCACACCAATATTTGCGTCTAGAGCCTTTGCATTGAGGGCTATCTGAAAACGGTTGTGGCGCTGAAGTTGCCTGTGAATGTGGAGTTGGTGGCATGTGAAACCCGCATTTGGAGCATTCGTTTGTGTGGGATGCTCTACCAGGTTCATTCCTAGATAATGCACTCAAAAGGCACTAAGCATAGAGTGTGAAAACTGAGTTTCCTTGAGAGCTGCTTGGAAGCCTGATGGTGTGTGAAGTTAGTGAGCCAAATGGAGTTGTTCTCCCACAAGAACCACTCGGCAGATTCTTCTTCAATATGCCCTTCACCAATATGCAGTGTTTCCTTGATTGAATTAGCTCTCACACCAATATTTGCATCTAGAGCCTTTGCATTGAGGGCTATCTGAAAACGGCTGTGGCACTGAAGTTGCCTGTGAATGTGGAGTTGGTGGCATGTGAAACCCGCATGTGGAGCATTCGTTTGTGTGGGATGCTCTACCAGGTTCATTCCTAGATAATGCACTCAAAGGGCACTAAGCATAGAGTGTGAAAACTGAGTTTCCTTGAGAGCTGCTTGGAAGCCTGATGGTGTGTGAAGTTAGTGAGCCAAATGGAGTTGTTCTCCCACAAGAACCACTCGGCTGATCCTTCTTCTTCAATATGCCCTTCACCAACATGCAGTGTTTCCTTGATTGAATTAGCTCTCACACCAATATTTGCGTCTAGAGCCTTTGCATTGAGGGCTATCTGAAAATGGCTGTGGTGCTGAAGTTGCCTGTGAATGTGGAGTTGGTGGCATGTGAAACCCGCATGTGGAGCATTCGTTTGTGTGGAATACACACCAAGCTTCATTTCAGTCCTAGGCACTCAAAGGGCACTAAGCATAGAGTGTGAAAACTGAGTTTCCTTGAGAGCTGCTTGGAAGCCTGATGGTGTGTGAAGTTAGTGAGCCAAATGGAGTTGTTCTCCCACAAGAACCACTCGGCTGATTCTTCTTCAGTATGCCCTTCACCAACATGCAGTGTTTCCTTGATTGAATTAGCTCTCACACCAATATTTGCGTCTAGAGCCTTTGCATTGAGGGCTATCTGAAAACGGCTGTGGCGCTGAAGTTGCCTGTGAATGTGGAGTTGGTGGCATGTGAAACACGCATGTGGAGCATTCGTTTGTGTGGGATGCTCACCAAGCTTCATTTCAGTCTTAGGCACTCAAAGGGCACTAAGCATAGAGTGTGAAAACTGAGTTTCCTTGAGAGCTGCTTGGAAGCCTGATGGTGTGTGAAGTTAGTGAGCCAAATATAGTTGTGCTCCCACAAGAACCACTCGGCTGATTCTTCTTCAATATGCCCTTCACCAACATGCAGTGTTTCCTTGATTGAATTAGCTCTCACACCAATATTTGCGTCTAGAGCCTTTGCATTGAGGGCTATCTGAAAACGGTTGTGGCGCTGAAGTTGCCTGTGAATGTGGAGTTGGTGGCATGTGAAACCCGCATGTGGAGCATTCGTTTGTGTGGGATGCTCTACCAGGTTCATTCCTAGATAATGCACTCAAAAGGCACTAAGCATAGAGTGTGAAAACTGAGTTTCCTTGAGAGCTGCTTGGAAGCCTGATGGTGTGTGAAGTTAGTGAGCCAAATGGAGTTGTTCTCCCACAAGAACCACTCGGCAGATTCTTCTTCAATATGCCCTTCACCAACATGCAGTGTTTCCTTGATTGAATTAGCTCTCACACCAATATTGGCGTCTAGATCCATTGCATTGAGGGCTATCTGAAAGCGTTGTGGCTGTGAAGTTGCCTGTGAATGTGGAGTTGGTGGAATGTGAAACCCGCATGTGGAGCATTCGTTTGTGTAGGATGGTACCAAGCTTCATTTCAGTCCTAGGCACTCAAAGGGCACTAAGCATAGAGTGTGAAAACTGAGTTTCCTTGAGAGCTGCTTGGAAGCCTGATGGTGTGTGAAGTTAGTGAGCCAAATGGAGTTGTTCTCCCACAAGAACCACTCGGCTGATTCTTCTTCAGTATGCCCTTCACCAACATGCAGTGTTTCCTTGATTGAATTAGCTCTCACACCAATATTTGCGTCGAGAGCCTTTGCATTGAGGGCTATCTGAAAACGGCTGTGGCGCTGAAGTTGCCTGTGAATGTGGAGTTGGTGGCATGTGAAACCCGCATGTGGAGCATTCGTTTGTGTGGGATGCTCACCAAGCTTCATTTCAGTCTTAGGCACTCAAAGGGCACTAAGCATAGAGTGTGAAAACTGAGTTTGCTTGAGAGCTGCTTGGAAGCCTGATGGTGTGTGAAGTTAGTGAGCCAAATGGAGTTGTTCTCCCACAAGAACCACTCGGCTGATCCTTCTACTTCAATATGCCCTTCACCAACATGCAGTGTTTCCTTGATTGAATTAGCTCTCACACCAATATTTGCGTCTAGAGCCTTTGCATTGAGGGCTATCTGAAAACGGTTGTGGCGCTGAAGTTGCCTGTGAATGTGGAGTTGGTGGCATGTGAAACCCGCATTTGGAGCATTCGTTTGTGTGGGATGCTCTACCAATTTCATTCCTAGATAATGCACTCAAAAGGCACTAAGCATAGAGTGTGAAAACTGAGTTTCCTTGAGAGCTGCTTGGAAGCCTGATGGTGTGTGAAGTTAGTGAGCCAAATGGAGTTGTTCTCCCACAAGAACCACTTGGCAGATTCTTCTTCAATATGCCCTTCACCAACATGCAGTGTTTCCTTGATTGAATTAGCTCTCACACCAATATTTGCATCTAGAGCCTTTGCATTGAGGGCTATCTGAAAACGGCTGTGGCACTGAAGTTGACTGTGAATGTGGAGTTGGTGGCATGTGAAACCCGCATGTGGAGCATTCGTTTGTGTGGGATACACACCAAGCTTCATTTCAGTCCTAGGCACTCAAAGGGCACTAAGCATAGAGTGTGAAAACTGAGTTTCCTTGAGAGCTGCTTGGAAGCCTGATGGTGTGTGAAGTTAGTGAGCCAAATGGAGTTGTTCTCCCACAAGAACCACTCGGCTGATCCTTCTTCAATATGCCCTTCACCAACATGCAGTGTTTCCTTGATTGAATTAGCTCTCACACCAATATTGGCGTCCAGATCCATTGCATTGAGGGCTATCTGAAAGCGGTTGTAGCTGTGAAGTTGCCTGTGAATGTGGAGTTGGTGGCATGTGAAACCCGCATGTGGAGCATTCGTTTGTGTGGGATGGTCACGAAACTTCATTTCAGTCCTAGGCACTCAAAGGGCACTAAGCATAGAGTGTGAAAACTGAGTTTCCTTGAGAGCTGCTTGGAAGCCTGATGGTGTGTGAAGTTAGTGAGCCAAATGGAGTTGTTCTCCCACAAGAACCACTCGGCTGATTCTTCTTCAGTATGCCCTTCACCAACATGCAGTATTTCCTTGATTGAATTAGCTCTCACACCAATATTTGCATCTAGAGCCTTTGCATTGAGGGCTATCAGAAAATGGCTGTGGCGCTGAAGTTGCCTGTGAATGTGGAGTTGGTAGCATGTGAAACCCGCATGTGGAGCATTCGTTTGTGTGGGATGCTCACCAAGCTTCATTTCAGTCCTAGGCACTCAAAGGGCACTAAGCATAGAGTGTGAAAACTGAGTTTCCTTGAGAGCTGCTTGGAAGCCTGATGGTGTGTGAAGTTAGTGATCCAAATGGAGTTGTTCTCCCACAAGAACCACTCGGCTGATCCTTCTTCTTCAATATGCCCTTCACCAACATGCAGTGTTTCCTTGATTGAATTAGCTCTCACACCAATATTTGCGTCTAGAGCCTTTGCATTGAGGGCTATCTGAAAACGGTTGTGGCGCTGAAGTTGCCTGTGAATGTGGAGTTGGTGGCATGTGAAACCCGCATGTGGAGCATTCGTTTGTGTGGGATGCTCTACCAGGTTCATTCCTAGATAATGCACTCAAAAGGCACTAAGCATAGAGTGTGAAAACTGAGTTTCCTTGAGAGCTGCTTGGAAGCCTGATGGTGTGTGAAGTTAGTGAGCCAAATGGAGTTGTTCTCCCACAAGGACCACTCGGCAGATCCTTCTTCAATATGCCCTTCACCAACATGCAGTGTTTCCTTGATTGAATTAGCTCTCACACCAATATTTGTGTCTAGAGCCTTTGCATTGAGGGCTATCTGAAAACGGCTGTGGCACTGAAGTTGCCTGTGAATGTGGAGTTGGTGGCATGTGAAACCCGCATGTGGAGCATTCGTTTGTGTGGGATGCTCTACCAGGTTCATTCCTAGATAATGCACTCAAAGGGCACTAAGCATAGAGTGTGAAAACTGAGTTTCCTTGAGAGCTGCTTGGAAGCCTGATGGTGTGTGAAGTTAGTGAGCCAAATGGAGTTGTTCTCCCACAAGAACCACTCAGCTGATCCTTCTTCTTCAATATGCCCTTCACCAACATGCAGTGTTTCCTTGATTGAATTAGCTCTCACACCAATATTTGCGTCTAGAGCCTTTGCATTGAGGGCTATCTGAAAATGGCTGTGGTGCTGAAGTTGCCTGTGAATGTGGAGTTGGTGGCATGTGAAACCCGCATGTGGAGCATTCGTTTGTGTGGAATACACACCAAGCTTCAATTCAGTCCTAGGCACTCAAAGGGCACTAAGCATAGAGTGTGAAAACTGAGTTTCCTTGAGAGCTGCTTGGAAGCCTGATGGTGTGTGAAGTTAGTGATCCAAATGGAGTTGTTCTCCCACAAGAACCACTCGGCTGATTCTTCTTCAATATGCCCTTCGCCAACATGCAGTGTTTCCTTGATTGAATTAGCTCTCACACCAAAATTGGCGTCTAGATCCATTGCATTGAGGGCTATCTGAAAGCGGTTGTGGCTGTGAAGTTGCCTGTGAATGTGGAGTTGGTGGCATGTGAAACCCGCATGTGGAGCATTCGTTTGTGTAGGATGGTACCAAGCTTCATTTCAGTCCTAGGCACTCAAAGGGCACTAAGCATAGAGTGTGAAAACTGAGTTTCCTTGAGAGCTGCTTGGAAGCCTGATGGTGTGTGAAGTTAGTGAGCCAAATGGAGTTGTTCTCCCACAAGAACCACTCGGCTGATTCTTCTTCAGTATGCCCTTCACCAACATGCAGTGTTTCCTTGATTGAATTAGCTCTCACACCAATATTTGCGTCTAGAGCCTTTGCATTGAGGGCTATCTGAAAACGGCTGTGGCGCTGAAGTTGCCTGTGAATGTGGAGTTGGTGGCATGTGAAACACGCATGTGGAGCATTCGTTTGTGTGGGATGCTCACCAAGCTTCATTTCAGTCTTAGGCACTCAAAGGGCACTAAGCATAGAGTGTGAAAACTGAGTTTCCTTGAGAGCTGCTTGGAAGCCTGATGGTGTGTGAAGTTAGTGAGCCAAATGGAGTTGTTCTCCCACAAGAACCACTCGGCTGATCCTTCTACTTCAATATGCCCTTCACCAACATGCAGTGTTTCCTTGATTGAATTAGCTCTCACACCAATATTTGCGTCTAGAGCCTTTGCATTGAGGGCTATCTCAAAATGGCTGTGGCGCTCAAGTTGCCTGTGAATGTGGAGTTGGTGGCATGTGAAACACGCATGTGGAGCATTCGTTTGTGTGGGATGCTCACCAAGCTTCATTTCATTCCTAGGCACTCAAAGGGCACTAAGCATAGAGTGTGAAAACTGAGTTTCCTTGAGAGCTGCTTGGAAGCCTGATGGTGTGTGAAGCTAGTGATCCAAATGGAGTTGTTCTCCCACAAGAACCACTCAGCTGATCCTTCTTCTTCAATATGCCCTTCACCAACATGCAGTGTTTCCTTGATTGAATTAGCTCTCACACCAATATTTGCGTCTAGAGCCTTTGCATTGAGGGCTATCTGAAAACGGTTGTGGCGCTGAAGTTGCCTGTCAATGTGGAGTTGGTGGCATGTGAAACCCGCATTTGGAGCATTCGTTTGTGTGGGATGCTCTACCAGGTTCATTCCTAGATAATGCACTCAAAAGGCACTAAGCATAGAGTGTGAAAACTGAGTTTCCTTGAGAGCTGCTTGGAAGCCTGATGGTGTGTGAAGTTAGTGAGCCAAATGGAGTTGTTCTCCCACAAGAACCACTCGGCAGATTTTTCTTCAATATGCCCTTCACCAACATGCAGTGTTTCCTTGATTGAATTAGCTCTCACACCAATATTTGCATCTAGAGCCTTTGCATTGAGGGCTATCTGAAAACGGCTGTGGCACTGAAGTTGCCTGTGAATGTGGAGTTGGTGGCATGTGAAACCCGCATGTGGAGCATTCGTTTGTGTGGGATACACACCAAGCTTCATTTCAGTCCTAGGCACTCAAAAGGCACTAAGCATAGAGTGTGAAAACTGAGTTTCCTTGAGAGCTGCTTGGAAGCCTGATGGTGTGTGAAGTTAGTGAGCCAAATGGAGTTGTTCTCCCACAAGAACCACTCGGCTGATTCTTCTTCAATATGCCCTTCACCAACATGCAGTGTTTCCTTGATTGAATTAGCTCTCACACCAATATTGGCGTCCAGATCCATTGCATTGAGGGCTAACTGAAAGCGGTTGTAGCTGTGAAGTTGCCTGTGAATGTGGAGTTGGTGGCATGTGAAACCCGCATGTGGAGCATTCGTTTGTGTGGGATTCTCTACCAGGTTCATTCCTAGATAATGCACTCAAAAGGCACTAAGCATAGAGTGTGAAAACTGAGTTTCCTTGAGAGCTGCTTGGAAGCCTGATGGTGTGTGAAGTTAGTGAGCCAAATGGAGTTGTTCTCCCACAAGAACCACTCGGCTGATCCTTCTTCAATATGCCCTTCACCAACATGCAGTGTTTCCTTGATTGAATTAGCTCTCACACCAATATTTGCATCTAGAGCCTTTGCATTGAGGGCTATCTGAAAACGGCTGTGGCACTGAAGTTGCCTGTGAATGTGGAGTTGGTGGCATGTGAAACCCGCATGTGGAGCATTCGTTTGTGTGGGATGCTCTACCAGGATCATTCCTAGATAATGCACTCAAAGGGCACTAAGCATAGAGTGTGAAAACTGAGTTTCCTTGAGAGCTGCTTGGAAGCCTGATGGTGTGTGAAGTTAGTGAGCCAAATGGAGTTGTTCTCCCACAAGAACCACTCAGCTGATCCTTCTTCTTCAATATGCCGTTCACCAACATGCAGTGTTTCCTTGATTGAATTAGCTCTCACACCAATATTTGCGTCTAGATCCATTGCATTGAGGGCTATCTGAAAGCGGTTGTGGCGCTGAAGTTGCCTGTGAATGTGGAGTTGGTGGTATGTGAAACCCGCATGTGGAGCATTCGTTTGTGTGGGATGCTCTACCAGGTTCATTCCTAGATAATGCACTGAAAGGGCACTAAGCATAGAGTGTGAAAACTGAGTTTCCTTGAGAGCTGCTTGGAAGCCTGATGGTGTGTGAAGTTAGTGAGCCAAATGGAGTTGTTCTCCCACAAGAACCACTTGGCAGATCCTTCTTCAATATGCCCTTCACCAACATGCAGTGTTTCCTTGATTGAATTACCTCTCACACCAATATTTGCGTCTAGAGCCTTTGCATTGAGGGCTATCTGAAAACGGCTGTGGCGCTGAAGTTGCCTGTGAATGTGGAGTTGGTGGCATGTGAAACCCGCATGTGGAGCATTCGTTTGTGTGGGATGCTCTACCAGGCTAATTCCTCGATAATGCACTCAAAGGGCACTAAGCATAGAGTGTGAAAACTGAGTTTCCTTGAGAGCTGCTTGGAAGCCTGATGGTGTGTGAAGTTAGTGAGCCAAATGGAGTTGTTCTCCCACAAGAACCACTCGGCTGATCCTTCTTCAATATGCCCTTCACCAACATGCAGTGTTTCCTTGATTGAATTAGCTCTCACACCAATATTTGCGTCTAGAGCCTTTGCATTGAGGGCTCTCTGAAAATGGCTGTGGCGCTGAAGTTGCCTGTGAATGTGGAGTTGGTGGCATGTGAAACCTGCATGTGGAGCATTCGTTTGTGTGGGATGCTCTACCAGGTTCATTCCTAGATAATGCACTCAAAGGGCACTAAGCATAGAGTGTGAAAACTGAGTTTCCTTGAGAGCTGCTTGGAAGCCTGATGGTGTGTGAAGTTAGTGAGCCAAATGGAGTTGTTCTCCCACTAGAACCACTCGGCTGATTCTTCTTCAATATGCCCTTCACCAACATGCAGTGTTTCCTTGATTGAATTAGCTCTCACACCAATATTTGCGTCTAGAGCCATTGCACTGAGGGCTATCAAAAAATGGCTGTGGCGCTGAAGTTGCCTGTGAATGTGGAGTTGGTGGCATGTGAAACCCGCATGTGGAGCATTCGTTTGTGTGGGATGCTCTACCAGGTTCATTCCTAGATAATGCACTCAAAGGGCACTAAGCATAGAGTGTGAAAACTGAGTTTCCTTGAGAGCTGCTTGGAAGCCTGATGGTGTGTGAAGTTAGTGAGCCAAATGGAGTTGTTCTCCCACAAGAACCACTCAGCTGATCCTTCTTCTTCAATATGCCGTTCACCAACATGCAGTGTTTCCTTGATTGAATTAGCTCTCACACCAATATTTGCGTCTAGATCCATTGCATTGAGGGCTATCTGAAAGCGGTTGTGGCGCTGAAGTTGCCTGTGAATGTGGAGTTGGTGGTATGTGAAACCCGCATTTGGAGCATTCGTTTGTGTGGGATGCTCTACCAGGTTCATTCCTAGATAATGCACTGAAAGGGCACTAAGCATAGAGTGTGAAAACTGAGTTTCCTTGAGAGCTGCTTGGAAGCCTGAGGGTGTGTGAAGTTAGTGAGCCAAATGGAGTTGTTCTCCCACAAGGACCACTTGCAGATCCTTCTTCAATATGCCCTTCACCAACATGCAGTGTTTCCTTGATTGAATTAGCTCTCACACCAATATTTGCGTCTAGTTCCTTTGCATTGAGGGCTATCTGAAAACGGCTGTGGCGCTGAAGTTGCCTGTGAATGTGGAGTTGGTGGCATGTGAAACCCGCATGTGGAGCATTCGTTTGTGTGGGATGCTCTACCAGGTTCATTCCTAGATAATGCACTCAAAGGGCACTAAGCATAGAGTGTGAAAACTGAGTTTCCTTGAGAGCTGCTTGGAAGCCTGATGGTGTGTGAACTTAGTGAGCCAAATGGAGTTGTTCTCCCACAAGAACCACTCGGCTGATCCTTCTTCAATATGCCCTTCACCAACATGCAGTGTTTCCTTGATTGAATTACCTCTCACACCAATATTTGCGTCTAGAGCCTTTACATTGAGGGCTATCTGAAAACGGTTGTGGCGCTGAAGTTGCCTGTGAATGTGGAGTTGGTGGCATGTGAAACCCGCATGTGGAGCATTCGTTTGTGTGGGATGCTCACCAAGCTTCATTTCAGTCCTAGGCACTCAAAGGGCACTAAGCATAGAGTGTGAAAACTGAGTTTCCTTGAGAGCTGCTTGGAAGCCTGATGGTGTGTGAAGTTAGTGAGCCAAATGAAGTTGTTCTCCCACAAGAACCACTCGGCTGATCCTTATTCAATATGCCCTTCACCAACATGCAGTGTTTCCTTGATTGAATTAGCTCTCACAGCAATATTTGCGTCTCGAGCCTTTGCATTGAGGGCTATCTGAAAACGGCTGTGGCGCTGAAGTTGCCTGTGAATGTGGAGTTGGTGGCATGTGAAACCCGCATGTGGAGCATTCGTTTGTGTGGGATGCTCACCAAGCTTCATTTCAGTCCTAGGCACTCAAAGGGCACTAAGCATAGAGTGTGAAAACTGAGTTTCCTTGAGAGCTGCTTGGAAGCCTGATGGTGTGTGAAGTTAGTGAGCCAAATGGAGTTGTTCTCCCACAAGAACCACTCTGCTGATCCTTCTTCTTCAATATGCCCTTCACCAACATGCAGTGTTTCCTTGATTGAATTAGCTCTCACACCAATATTTGCGTCTAGAGCCTTTGCATTGAGGGCTATCTGAAAATGGCTGTGGTGTTGAAGTTGCCTGTGAATGTGGAGTTGGTGGCATGTGAAACCCGCATGTGGAGCATTCGTTTGTGTGGGATACACACCAAGCTTCATTTCAGTCCTAGGTAATGCGCTCAAAGGGCACTAAGCATAGAGTGTGAAAACTGAGTTTCCTTGAGAGCTGCTTGGAAGCCTGATGGTGTGTGAAGTTAGTGATCCAAATGGAGTTGTTCTCCCACAAGAACCACACGGCTGATCCTTCTTCAATATGCCCTTCACCAACATGCAGTGTTTCCTTGATTGAATTAGCTCTCACACCAATATTGGCGTCTAGATCCATTGCATTGAGGGCTATCTGAAAGCGGTTGTGGCTGTAAAGTTGCCTGTGAATGTGGAGTTGGTGGCATGTGAAACCCGCATGTGGAGCATTCATTTGTGTAGGATGGTACCAAGCTTCATTTCAGTCCTAGGCACTCAAAGAGCACTAAGCATAGAGTGTGAAAACTGAGTTTCCTTGAGAGCTGCTTGGAAGCCTGATGGTGTGTGAAGTTAGTGAGCCAAATGGAGTTGTTCTCCCACAAAAACCACTCGGCTGATTCTTCTTCAGTATGCCCTTCACCAACATGCAGTGTTTCCTTGATTGAATTACCTCTCACACCAATATTTGCGTCTAGAGCCTTTGCATTGAGGGCTATCTGAAAACGGCTGTGGCGCTGAAGTTGCCTGTGAATGTGGAGTTGGTGGCATGTGAAACACGCATGTGGAGCATTCGTTTGTGTGGGATGCTCACCAAGCTTCATTTCAGTCTTAGGCACTCAAAGGGCACTAAGCATAGAGTGTGAAAACTGAGTTTCCTTGAGAGCTGCTTGGAAGCCTGATGGTGTGTGAAGTTAGTGAGCCAAATGGAGTTGTTCTCCCACAAGAATCACTCGGCTGATCCTTCTACTTCAATATGCCCTTCACCAACATGCAGTGTTTCCTTGATTGAATTAGCTCTCACACCAATATTTGCGTCTAGAGCCTTTGCATTGAGGGCTATCTGAAAACGGCTGTGGCGCTGAAGTTGCCTGTGAATGTGGAGTTGGTGGCATGTGAAACACGCATGTGGAGCATTCGTTTGTTTGGGATGCTCACCAAGCTTCATTTCAGTCCTAGGCACTCAAAGGGCACTAAGCATAGAGTGTGAAAACTGAGCTTTCCTGAGAGCTGCTTGGAAGCCTGATGGTGTGTGAAGTTAGTGATCCAAATGGAGTTGTTCTCCCACAAGAACCACTCGGCTGATTCTTCTTCTTCAATATGCCCTTCACCAACATGCAGTGTTTCCTTGATTGAATTAGCTCTCACACCAATATTTGCGTCTAGAGCCTTTGCATTGAGGGCTATCTGAAAACGGTTGTGGCGCTGAAGTTGCCTGTGAATGTGGAGTTGGTGGCATGTGAAACCCGCATGTGGAGCATTCGTTTGTGTGGGATGCTCTACCAGGTTCATTCCTAGATAATGCACTCAAAAGGCACTAAGCATAGAGTGTGAAAACTGAGTTTCCTTGAGAGCTGCTTGGAAGCCTGATGGTGTGTGAAGTTAGTGAGCCAAATGGAGTTGTTCTCCCACAAGAACCACTCAGCTGATCCTTCTTCAATATGCCCTTCACCAACATGCAGTGTTTCCTTGATTGAATTAGCTCTCACACCAATATTTGCATCTAGAGCCTTTGCATTGAGGGCTATCTGAAAACGGCTGTGGCACTGAAGTTGCCTGTGAATGTGGAGTTGGTGGCATGTGAAACCCGCATGTGGAGCATTCGTTTGTGTGGGATGCTCTACCAGGCTAATTCCTAGATAATGCACTCAAAGGGCACTAAGCATAGAGTGTGAAAACTGAGTTTCCTTGAGAGCTGCTTGGAAGCCTGATGGTGTGTGAAGTTAGTGAGCCAAATGGAGTTGTTCTCCCACAAGAACCACTCGGCTGATTCTTCTTCAGTATGCCCTTCACCAACATGCAGTGTTTCCTTGATTGAATTAGCTCTCACACCAATATTTGCGTCTAGAGCCTTTGCATTGAGGGCTATCTGAAAACGGCTGTGGCGCTGAAGTTGCCTGTGAATGTGGAGTTGGTGGCATGTGAAACCCGCATGTGGAGCATTCGTTTGTGTGGGATGCTCACAAAGCTTCATTTCAGTCTTAGGCACTCAAAGGGCACTAAGCATAGAGTGTGAAAACTGAGTTTCCTTGAGAGCTGCTTGGAAGCCTGATGGTGTGTGAAGTTAGTGAGCCAAATGGAGTTGTTCTCCCACAAGAACCACTCGGCTGATCCTTCTACTTCAATATGCCCTTCACCAACATGCAGTGTTTCCTTGATTGAATTAGCTCTCACACCAATATTTGCGTCTAGAGCCTTTGCATTGAGGGCTATCTGAAAACAGCTGTGGCGCTGAAGTTGCCTGTGAATGTGGAGTTGGTGGCATGTGAAACACGCATGTGGAGCATTCGTTTGTGTGGGATGCTCACCAAGCTTCATTTCAGTCCTAGGCACTCAAAGGGCACTAAGCATAGAGTGTGAAAACTGAGTTTCCTTGAGAGCTGCTTGGAAGCCTGATGGTGTGTGAAGTTAGTGATCCAAATGGAGTTGTTCTCCCACAAGAACCACTCGGCTGATCCTTCTTCTTCAATATGCCCTTCACCAACATGCAGTGTTTCCTTGATTGAATTAGCTCTCACACCAATATGTGCGTCTAGAGCCTTTGCATTGAGGGCTATCTGAAAACCATTGTGGCGCTGAAGTTGCCTGTGAATGTGGAGTTGGTGGCATGTGAAACCCGCATTTGGAGCATTCGTTTGTGTGGGATGCTCTACCAGGTTCATTCCTAGATAATGCACTCAAAAGGCACTAAGCATAGAGTGTGAAAACTGAGTTTCCTTGAGAGCTGCTTGGAAGTCTGATGGTGTGTGAAGTTAGTGAGCCAAATGGAGTTGTTCTCCCACAAGAACCACTCGGCAGATCCTTCTTCAATATGCCCTTCACCAACATGCAGTGTTTCCTTGATTGAATTAGCTCTCACACCAATATTTGCATCTAGAGCCTTTGCATTGAGGGCTATCTGAAAACGGCTGTGGCACTGAAGTTGCCTGTGAATGTGGAGTTGGTGGCATGTGAAACCCGCATGTGGAGCATTCGTTTGTGTGGGATACACACCAAGCTTCATTTCAGTCCTAGGCACTCAAAGGGCACTAAGCATAGAGTGTGAAAACTGAGTTTCCTTGAGAGCTGCTTGGAAGCCTGATGGTGTGTGAAGTTAGTGAGCCAAATGGAGTTGTTCTCCCACAAGAACCACTCGGCTGATTCTTCTTCAATATGCCCTTCACCAACATGCAGTGTTTCCTTGATTGAATTAGCTCTCACACCAATATTGGCGTCCAGATCCATTGCATTGAGGGCTATCTGAAAGCGGTTGTAGCTGTGAAGTTGCCTGTGAATGTGGAGTTGGTGGCATGTGAAACCCGCATGTGGAGCATTCGTTTGTGTGGGATGGTCATGAAGCTTCATTTCAGTCCTAGGCACTCAAAGGGCACTAAGCATAGAGTGTGAAAACTGAGTTTCCTTGAGAGCTGCTTGGAAGCCTGATGGTGTGTGAAGTTAGTGAGCCAAATGGAGTTGTTCTCCCACAAGAACCACTCGGCTGATCCTTCTTCAATACGCCCTTCACCAACATGCAGTGTTTCCTTGATTGAATTAGCTCTCACACCAATATTTGCATCTAGAGCCTTTGCATTGAGGGCTATCTGAAAACGGCTGTGGCACTGAAGTTGCCTGTGAATGTGGAGTTGGTGGCATGTGAAACCCGCATGTGGAGCATTCGTTTGTGTGGGATGCTCTACCAGGCTAATTCCTAGATAATGCACTCAAAGGGCACTAAGCATAGAGTGTGAAAACTGAGTTTCCCTGAGACCTGCTTGGAAGCCTGATGGTGTGTGAAGTTAGTGAGCCAAATGGAGTTGTTCTCCCACAAGAACCACTCGGCTGATCCTTCTTCAATATGCCCTTCACCAACATGCAGTGTTTCCTTGATTGAATTAGCTCTCACACCAATATTTGCGTCTAGAGCCTTTGCATTGAGGGCTCTCTGAAAATGGCTGTTGCGCTGAAGTTGCCTGTGAATGTGGAGTTGGTGGCATGTGAAACCTGCATGTGGAGCATTCGTTTGTGTGGGATGCTCTACCAGGTTCATTCCTAGATAATGCACTCAAAGGGCACTAAGCATAGAGTGTGAAAACTGAGTTTCCTTGAGAGCTGCTTGGAAGCCTGATGGTGTGTGAAGTTAGTGATCCAAATGGAGTTGTTCTCCCACAAGAACCACTCGGCTGATTCTTCTTCAATATGCCCTTCACCAACATACAGTGTTTCCTTGATTGAATTAGCTCTCACACCAATATTTGCGTCTAGAGCCATTGCATTGAGGGCTATCAAAAAATGGCTGTGGCGCTGAATTTGCCTGTGAATGTGGAGTTGGTGGCATGTGAAACCCGCATGTGGAGCATTCGTTTGTGTGGGATGCTCTACCAGGTTCATTCCTAGATAATGCACTCAAAGGGCACTAAGCATAGAGTGTGAAAACTGAGTTTCCTTGAGAGCTGCTTGGAAGCCTGATGGTGTGTGAAGTTAGTGAGCCAAATGGAGTTGTTCTCCCACAAGAACCACTCCGCTGATCCTTCTTTTTCAATATGCCCTTCACCAACATGCAGTGTTTCCTTGATTGAATTAGCTCTCACACCAATATTTGCGTCTAGATCCATTGCATTGAGGGCTATCTGAAAGCGGTTGTGGCTGTGAAGTTGCCTGTTAATGTGGAGTTGGTGGCATGTGAAACCCGCATGTGGAGCATTCGTTTGTGTGGGATGCTCTACCAGGTTCATTCCTAGATAATGCACTCAAAGGGCACTAAGCATAGAGTGTGAAAACTGAGTTTCCTTAAGAGCTTCTTGGAAGCCTGATGGTGTGTGAAGTTAGTGAGCCAAATGGAGTTGTTCTCCCACAAGAACCACTCGGCTGATCCTTCTTCTTCAATATGCCCTTCACCAACATGCAGTGTTTCCTTGATTGAATTAGCTCTCACACCAATATTTGCGTCTAGATCCATTGCATTGAGGGCTATCTGAAAGCGGTTGTGGCTGTGAAGTTGCCTGTGAATGTGGAGTTGGTGGCATGTGAAACCCGCATGTGGAGCATTCGTTTGTGTGGGATGCTCTACCAGGTTCATTCCTAGATAATGCACTCAAAGGGCACTAAGCATAGAGTGTGAAAACTGAGTTTCCTTGAGAGCTGCTTGGAAGCGTGATGGTGTGTGAAGTTAGTGAGCCAAATGGAGTTGTTCTCCCACAAGAACCACTCGGCTGATCCTTCTTCTTCAATATGCCCTTCACCAACATGCAGTGTTTCCTTGATTGAATTAGCTCTCACACCAATATTGGCGTCTAGATCCATTGCATTGAGGGCTATCTGAAAGCGGTTGTGGCGCTGAAGTTGCCTGTGAATGTGGAGTTGGTGGCATGTGAAATCCGCATGTGGAGCATTCGTTTGTGTGGGATGCTCACCAAGCTTCATTTCAGTCCTAGGCACTCAAAGGGCACTAAGCATAGAGTGCGAAAACTGAGTTTCCTTGAGAGCTGCTTGGAAGCCTGATGGTGTGTGAAGTTAGTGATCCAAATGGAGTTGTTCTCCCACAAGAACCACTCGGCTGATCCTTCTTCAATATGCTCTACACCAACATCCAGTGTTTCCTTGATTGAATTAGTTCTCACACCAATATTTGCGTCTAGAGCCTTTGCATTGAGGGCTATCTGAAAACAGCTGTGGTGCTGAAGATGCCTGTGAATATGGAGTTGGTGGCATGTGAAACACGCATGTGGAGCATTCGTTTGTGTGGGATGCTCTACCAGGTTCATTCCTAGATAATGCACTGAAAGGGCACTAAGCATAGAGTGTGAAAACTGAGTTTACCTGAGAGCTGCTTGGAAGCCTGATGGTGTGTGAAGTTAGTGAGCCAAATGGAGTTGTTCTCCCACAAGAACCACTCGGCTGATTCTTCTTCAATATGCCCTTCACCAACATGCAGTGTTTCCTTGATTGAATTAGCTCTCACACCAATATTTGCGTCTAGAGCCTTTGCATTGAGGGCTATCAGAAAATGGCTGTGGCGCTGAAGTTGCCTGTGAATGTGGAGTTGGTGGCATGTGAAACACGCATGTGGAGCATTCGTTTGTGTGGGATGCTCTACCAGGCTAATTCCTAGATAATGCACTCAAAGGGCACTAAGCATAGAGTGTGAAAACTGAGTTTCCCTGAGACCTGCTTGGAAGCCTGATTGTGTGTGAAGTTAGTGATCCAAATGGAGTTGTTCTCCCACAAGAACCACTCGGCTGATCCTTCTTCTTCAATATGCCCTTCACCAACATGCAGTGTTTCCTTGATTGAATTAGCTCTCACACCAATATTTGCGTCTAGAGCCTTTACATTGAGGGCTATCTGAAAATGGCTGTGGCGCTGAAGTTGCCTGTGAATGTGGAGTTGGTGGCATGTGAAACCCGCATGTGGAGCATTCGTTTGTGTGGGATGCTCACCAAGCTTCATTTCAGTCCTAGGCACTCAAAGGGCACTAAGCATAGAGTGTGAAAACTGAGTTTCCTTGAGAGCTGCTTGGAAGCCTGATGGTGTGTGAAGTTAGTGAGCCAAATGGAGTTGTTCTCCCACAAGAACCACTCGGCTGATTCTTCTTCAATATGCCCTTCACCAACATGCAGTGTTTCCTTGATTGAATTAGCTCTCACACCAATATTTGCGTCTAGAGCCTTTGCATTGAGGGCTATCAGAAAACGGCTGTGGTGCTGAAGTTGCCTGTGAATATGGAGTTGGTGGCTTGTGAAACACGCATGTGGAGCATTCGTTTGTGTGGGATGCTCTACCAGGTTCATTCCTAGATAATGCACTCAAAGGGCACTAAGCATAGAGTGTGAAAACTGAGTTTCCTTGAGAGCTGCTTGGAAGCCTGATGGTGTGTGAAGTTAGTGAGCCAAATGGAGTTGTTCTCCCACAAGAACCACTCGGCTGATCCTTCTTCTTCAATATGCCCTTCACCAACATGCAGTGTTTCCTTGATTGAATTAGCTCTCACACCAATATTTGCGTCTAGAGCCTTTGCATTGAGGGCTATCTGAAAATGGCTGTGGCGCTGAAGTTGCCTGTGAATGTGGAGTTGGTGGCATGTGAAACCCGCATGTGGAGCATTCGTTTGTGTGGGATGCTCACCAAGCTTCATTTCAGTCCTAGGCACTCAAAGGGCACTAAGCATAGAGTGTGAAAACTGAGTTTCCTTGAGAGCTGCTTGGAAGCCTGATGGTGTGTGAAGTTAGTGAGCCAAATGGAGTTGTTCTCCCACAAGAACCACTCGGCTGATTCTTCTTCAATATGCCCTTCACCAACATGCAGTGTTTCCTTGATTGAATTAGCTCTCACACCAATATTGGCGTCTAGAGCCTTTGCATTGAGGGCTATCAGAAAACGGCTGTGGTGCTGAAGTTGCCTGTGAATATGGAGTTGGTGGCTTGTGAAACACGCATGTGGAGCATTCGTTTGTGTGGGATGCTCTACCAGGTTCATTCCTAGATAATGCACTCAAAGGGCACTAAGCATAGAGTGTGAAAACTGAGTTTCCTTGAGAGCTGCTTGGAAGCCTGATCGTGTGTGAAGTTAGTGAGCCTAATGGAGTTGTTCTCCCACAAGAACCACTCGGCTGATTCTTCTTCAATATGCCCTTCACCAACATGCAGTGTTTCCTTGATTGAATTAGCTCTCACACCAATATTTGCGTCTAGAGCCTTTGCATTGAGGGCTATCTGAAAATGGCTGTGGCGCTGAAGTTGCCTGTGAATGTGGAGTTGGTGGCATGTGAAACCCGCATGTGGAGCATTCGTTTGTATGGGATGCTCACCAAGCTTCATTTCAGTCCTAGGCACTCAAAGGGCACTAAGCATAGAGTGTGAAAACTGAGTTTCCTTGAGAGCTGCTTGGAAGCCTGATGGTGTGTGAAGTTAGTGATCCAAATGGAGTTGTTCTCCCACAAGAACCACTCGGCTGATTCTTCTTCAATATGCCCTTCGCCAACATGCAGTGTTTCCTTGATTGAATTAGCTCTCACACCAATATTTGCGTCTAGAGCCTTTGCATTGAGGGCTATCTGAAAACAGCTGTGGCGCTGAAGTTGCCTGTGAATGTGGAGTTGGTGGCATGTGAAACACGCATGTGGAGCATTCGTTTGTGTGGGATGCTCACCAAGCTTCATTTCAGTCCTAGGCACTCAAAGGGCACTAAGCATAGAGTGTGAAAACTGAGTTTCCTTGAGAGCTGCTTGGAAGCCTGATGGTGTGTGAAGTTAGTGAGGTAAATGGAGTTGTTCTCCCACAAGAACCACTCGGCTGATCCTTCTTCTTCAATATGCCCTTCACCAACATGCAGTGTTTCCTTGATTGAATTAGCTCTCACACCAATATGTGCGTCTAGAGCCTTTGCATTGAGGGCTATCTGAAAACGATTGTGGCGCTGAAGTTGCCTGTGAATGTGGAGTTGGTGGCATGTGAAACCCGCATTTGGAGCATTCGTTTGTGTGGGATGCTCTACCAGGTTCATTCCTAGATAATGCACTCAAAAGGCACTAAGCATAGAGTGTGAAAACTGAGTTTCCTTGAGAGCTGCTTGGAAGTCTGATGGTGTGTGAAGTTAGTGAGCCAAATGGAGTTGTTCTCCCACAAGAACCACTCGGCAGATCCTTCTTCAATATGCCCTTCACCAACATGCAGTGTTTCCTTGATTGAATTAGCTCTCACACCAATATTTGCATCTAGAGCCTTTGCATTGAGGGCTATCTGAAAACGGCTGTGGCACTGAAGTTGCCTGTGAATGTGGAGTTGGTGGCATGTGAAACCCGCATGTGGAGCATTCGTTTGTGTGGGATACACACCAAGCTTCATTTCAGTCCTAGGCACTCAAAGGGCACTAAGCATAGAGTGTGAAAACTGAGTTTCCTTGAGAGCTGCTTGGAAGCCTGATGGTGTGTGAAGTTAGTGAGCCAAATGGAGTTGTTCTCCCACAAGAACCACTCGGCTGATTCTTCTTCAATATGCCCTTCACCAACATGCAGTGTTTCCTTGATTGAATTAGCTCTCACAGCAATATTGGCGTCCAGATCCATTGCATTGAGGGCTATCTGAAAGTGGTTGTAGCTGTGAAGTTGCCTGTGAATGTGGAGTTGGTGGCATGTGAAACCCGCATGTGGAGCATTCGTTTGTGTGGGATGGTCACGAAGCTTCATTTCAGTCCTAGGCACTCAAAGGGCACTAAGCATAGAGTGTGAAAACTGAGTTTCCTTGAGAGCTGCTTGGAAGCCTGATGGTGTGTGAAGTTAGTGAGCCAAATGGAGTTGTTCTCCCACAAGAACCACTCGGCTGATCCTTCTTCTTCAATATGCCCTTCACCAACATGCAGTGTTTCCTTGATTGAATTAGCTCTCACACCAATATTTGCGTCTAGAGCCTTTGCATTGAGGGCTATCTGAAAACGGCTGTGGCGCTGAAGTTGCCTGTGAATGTGGAGTTGGTGGCATGTGAAACCTGCATGTGGAGCATTCGTTTGTGTGGGATGCTCTACCAGGTTCATTCCTAGATAATGCACTCAAAAGGCACTAAGCATAGAGTGTGAAAACTGAGTTTCCTTGAGAGCTGCTTGGAAGCCTGATGGTGTGTGAAGTTAGTGAGCCAAATGGAGTTGTTCTCCCACAAGAACCACTCGGCTGATCCTTCTTCAATACGCCCTTCACCAACATGCAGTGTTTCCTTGATTGAATTAGCTCTCACACCAATATTTGCATCTAGAGCCTTTGCATTGAGGGCTATCTGAAAACGGCTGTGGCACTGAAGTTGCCTGTGAATGTGGAGTTGGTGGCATGTGAAACCCGCATGTGGAGCATTCGTTTGTGTGGGATGCTCTACCAGGTTCATTCCTAGATAATGCACTCAAAGGGCACTAAGCATAGAGTGTGAAAACTGAGTTTCCTTAAGAGCTTCTTGGAAGCCTGATGGTGTGTGAAGTTAGTGAGCCAAATGGAGTTGTTCTCCCACAAGAACCACTCGGCTGATCCTTCTTCTTCAATATGCCCTTCACCAACATGCAGTGTTTCCTTGATTGAATTAGCTCTCACACCAATATTTGCGTCTAGAGCCTTTGCATTGAGGGCTATCTGAAAGCGGTTGTGGCTGTGAAGTTGCCTGTGAATGTGGAGTTGGTGGCATGTGAAACCCGCATGTGGAGCATTCGTTTGTGTGGGATGCTCTACCAGGTTCATTCCTAGATAATGCACTCAAAGGGCACTAAGCATAGAGTGTGAAAACTGAGTTTCCTTAAGAGCTTCTTGGAAGCCTGATGGTGTGTGAAGTTAGTGAGCCAAATGGAGTTGTTCTCCCACAAGAACCACTCGGCTGATTCTTCTTCAATATGCCCTTCACCAACATGCAGTGTTTCCTTGATTGAATTAGCTCTCACACCAATATTTGCGTCTAGAGCCTTTGCATTGAGGGCTATCAGAAAATGGCTGTGGCGCTGAAGTTGCCTGTGAATGTGGAGTTGGTGGCATGTGAAACCCGCATGTGGAGCATTCGTTTGTGTGGGATGCTCTACCAGGCTACTTCCTAGATAATGCATTGAAAGGGCACTAAGCATAGAGTGTGAAAACTGAGTTTCCTTGAGAGCTGCTTGGAAGCCTGATGGTGTGTGAAGTTAGTGAGCCAAATGGAGTTGTTCTCCCACAAGAACCACTCGGCTGATCCTTCTTCTTCAATATGCCCTTCACCAACATGCAGTGTTTCCTTGATTGAATTAGCTCTCACACCAATATTGGCGTCTAGATCCATTGCATTGAGGGCTATCTGAAAGCGGTTGTGGCGCTGAAGTTGCCTGTGAATGTGGAGTTGGTGGCATGTGAAATCCGCATGTGGAGCATTCGTTTGTGTGGGATGCTCACCAAGCTTCATTTCAGTCCTAGGCACTCAAAGGGCACTAAGCATGGAGTGCGAAAACTGAGTTTCCTTGAGAGCTGCTTGGAAGCCTGATGGTGTGTGAAGTTAGTGAGCCAAATGGAGTTGTTCTCCCACAAGAACCACTCGGCTGATCCTTCTTCAATATGCCCTTCACCAACATGCAGTGTTTCCTTGATTGAATTAGTTCTCACACCAATATTTGCGTCTAGAGCCTTTGCATTGAGGGCTATCTGAAAACGGCTGTGGTGCTGAAGATGCCTGTGAATATGGAGTTGGTGGCATGTGAAACACGCATGTGGAGCATTCGTTTGTGTGGGATGCTCTACCAGGTTCATTCCTAGATAATGCACTGAAAGGGCACTAAGCATAGAGTGTGAAAACTGAGTTTACCTGAGAGCTGCTTGGAAGCCTGATGGTGTGTGAAGTTAGTGAGCCAAATGGAGTTGTTCTCCCACAAGAACCACTCGGCTGATTCTTCTTCAATATGCCCTTCACCAACATGCAGTGTTTCCTTGATTGAATTAGCTCTCACACCAATATTTGCGTCTAGAGCCTTTGCATTGAGGGCTATCAGAAAATGGCTGTGGTGCTGAAGTTGCCTGTGAATGTGGAGTTGGTGGCATGTGAAACACGCATGTGGAGCATTCGTTTGTGTGGGATGCTCTACCAGGCTAATTCCTAGATAATGCACTCAAAGGGCACTAAGCATAGAGTGTGAAAACTGAGTTTCCTGAGACCTGCTTGGAAGCCTGATTGTGTGTGAAGTTAGTGATCCAAATGGAGTTGTTCTCCCACAAGAACCACTCGGCTGATCCTTCTTCTTCAATATGCCCTTCACCAACATGCAGTGTTTCCTTGATTGAATTAGCTCTCACACCAATATTTGCGTCTAGAGCCTTTGCATTGAGGGCTATCTGAAAACGGCTGTGGCGCTGAAGTTGCCTGTGAATGTGGAGTTGGTGGCATGTGAAACCCGCATGTGGAGCATTCGTTTGTGTGGGATGCTCACCAAGCTTCATTTCAGTCCTAGGCTCTCAAAGGGCACTAAGCATAGAGTGTGAAAACTGAGTTTCCTTGAGAGCTGCTTGGAAGCCTGATGGTGTGTGAAGTTAGTGAGCCAAATGGAGTTGTTCTCCCACAAGAACCACTCGGCTGATTCTTCTTCAATATGCCCTTCACCAACATGCAGTGTTTCCTTGATTGAATTAGCTCTCACACCAATATTTGCGTCTAGAGCCTTTGCATTGAGGGCTATCAGAAAACGGCTGTGGTGCTGAAGTTGCCTGTGAATATGGAGTTGGTGGCTTGTGAAACACGCATGTGGAGCATTCGTTTGTGTGGGATGCTCACCAGGTTCATTCCTAGATAATGCACTCAAAGGGCACTAAGCATAGAGTGTGAAAACTGAGTTTCCTTGAGAGCTGCTTGGAAGCCTGATGGTGTGTGAAGTTAGTGAGCCAAATGGAGTTGTTCT
This sequence comes from Ochotona princeps, assembly GCF_030435755.1. Taxonomy (NCBI): domain Eukaryota; kingdom Metazoa; phylum Chordata; class Mammalia; order Lagomorpha; family Ochotonidae; genus Ochotona; species Ochotona princeps. The sequence goes on along the minus strand of NW_026696305.1, from coordinate 13,744 downwards.
CCCACAAGAACCACTCGGCTGATCCTTCTTCTTCAATATGCCCTTCACCAACATGCAGTGTTTCCTTGATTGAATTAGCTCTCACACCAATATTTGCGTCTAGAGCCTTTGCATTGAGGGCTATCTGAAAATGGCTGTGGCGCTGAAGTTGCCTGTGAATGTGAAGTTGGTGGCATGTGAAACCCGCATGTGGAGCATTCGTTTGTGTGGGATGCTCACCAAGCTTCATTTCAGTCCTAGGCACTCAAAGGGCACTAAGCATAGAGTGTGAAAACTGAGTTTCCTTGAGAGCTGCTTGGAAGCCTGATGGTGTGTGAAGTTAGTGAGCCAAATGGAGTTGTTCTCCCACAAGAACCACTCGGCTGATTCTTCTTCAATATGCCCTTCACCAACATGCAGTGTTTCCTTGATTGAATTAGCTCTCACACCAATATTTGCGTCTAGAGCCTTTGCATTGAGGGCTATCAGAAAACGGCTGTGGTGCGGAAGTTGCCTGTGAATATGGAGTTGGTGGCTTGTGAAACACGCATGTGGAGCATTCGTTTGTGTGGGATGCTCTACCAGGTTCATTCCTAGATAATGCACTCAAAGGGCACTAAGCATAGAGTGTGAAAACTGAGTTTCCTTGAGAGCTGCTTGGAAGCCTGATGGTGTGTGAAGTTAGTGAGCCAAATGGAGTTGTTCTCCCACAAGAACCACTCGGCTGATTCTTCTTCAATATGCCCTTCACCAACATGCAGTGTTTCCTTGATTGAATTAGCTCTCACACCAATATTTGCGTCTAGAGCCTTTGCATTGAGGGCTATCTGAAAATGGCTGTGGCGCTGAAGTTGCCTGTGAATGTGGAGTTGGTGGCATGTGAAACCCGCATGTGGAGCATTCGTTTGTGTGGGATGCTCACCAAGCTTCATTTCAGTCCTAGGCACTCAAAGGGCACTAAGCATAGAGTGTGAAAACTGAGTTTCCTTGAGAGCTGCTTGGAAGCCTGATGGTGTGTGAAGTTAGTGAGCCAAATGGAGTTGTTCTCCCACAAGAACCACTCGGCAGATCCTTCTTCAATATGCCCTTCACGAACATGTCGTGTTTCCTTGATTTAATTAAATCTCACACCAATATTTGCATCTAGAGCCTTTGCATTGAGGGCTATCTGAAAATGGCTGTGGCGCTGAAGTTGCCTGTGAATGTGGAGTTGGTGGCATGTGAAACCCGCATGTGGAGCATTCGTTTGTTTGGGATGCTCACCAAGCTTCATTTCAGTCCTAGGCACTCAAAGGGCACTAAGCATAGAGTGTGAAAACTGAGTTTCCTTGAGAGCTGCTTGGAAGCCTGATGGTGTGTGAAGTTAGTGAGCCAAATGGAGTTGTTCTCCCACAAGAAGCACTCGGCTGATCCTTCTTCAATATGCCCTTCACCAACATGCAGTGTTTCCTTGATTGAATTAGTTCTCACACCAATATTTGCGTCTAGAGCCTTTGCATTGAGGGCTATCTGAAAACGGCTGTGGTGCTGAAGTTGCCTGTGAATATGGAGTTGGTGGCATGTGAAACACGCATGTGGAGCATTCGTTTGTGTGGGATGCTCTACCAGGTTCATTCCTAGATAATGCACTGAAAGGGCACTAAGCATAGAGTGTGAAAACTGAGTTTACCTGAGAGCTGCTTGGAAGCCTGATGGTGTGTGAAGTTAGTGAGCCAAATGGAGTTGTTCTCCCACAAGAACCACTCGGCTGATTCTTCTTCAATATGCCCTTCACCAACATGCAGTGTTTCCTTGATTGAATTAGCTCTCACACCAATATTTGCGTCTAGAGCCTTTGCATTGAGGGCTATCAGAAAATGGCTGTGGCGCTGAAGTTGCCTGTGAATGTGGAGTTGGTGGCATGTGAAACACGCATGTGGAGCATTCGTTTGTGTGGGATGCTCTACCAGGCTAATTCCTAGATAATGCACTCAAAGGGCACTAAGCATAGAGTGTGAAAACTGAGTTTCCCTGAGACCTGCTTGGAAGCCTGATGGTGTGTGAAGTTAGTGAGCCAAATGGAGTTGTTCTCCCACAAGAACCACTCGGCTGATCCTTCTTCTTCAATATGCCCTTCACCAACATGCAGTGTTTCCTTGATTGAATTAGCTCTCACACCAATATTTGCGTCTAGAGCCTTTGCATTGAGGGCTATCTGAAAACGGCTGTGGCGCTGAAGTTGCCTGTGAATGTGGAGTTGGTGGCATGTGAAATCCGCATGTGGAGCTTTCGTTTGTGTGGGATGCTCACCAAGCTTCATTTCAGTCCTAGGCACTCAAAGGGCACTAAGCATAGAGTGCGAAAACTGAGTTTCCTTGAGAGCTGCTTGGAAGCCTGATGGTGTGTGAAGTTAGTGAGCCAAATGGAGTTGTTCTCCCACAAGAACCACTCGGCTGATCCTTCTTCAATATGCCCTACACCAACATCCAGTGTTTCCTTGATTGAATTAGTTCTCACACCAATATTTGCGTCTAGAGCCTTTGCATTGAGGGCTATCTGAAAACGGCTGTGGTGCTGAAGTTGCCTGTGAATATGGAGTTGGTGGCATGTGAAACACGCATGTGGAGCATTCGTTTGTGTGGGATGCTCTACCAGGTTCATTCCTAGATAATGCACTCAAAGGGCACTAAGCATAGAGTGTGAAAACTGAGTTTACCTGAGAGCTGCTTGGAAGCCTGATGGTGTGTGAAGTTAGTGAGCCAAATGGAGTTGTTCTCCCACAAGAACCACTCGGCTGATTCTTCTTCAATATGCCCTTCACCAACATGCAGTGTTTCCTTGATTGAATTAGCTCTCACACCAATATTTGCGTCTAGAGCCTTTGCATTGAGGGCTATCAGAAAATGGCTGTGGCGCTGAAGTTGCCTGTGAATGTGGAGTTGGTGGCATGTGAAACACGCATGTGGAGCATTCGTTTGTGTGGGATGCTCTACCAGGCTAATTCCTAGATAATGCACTCAAAGGGCACTAAGCATAGAGTATGAAAACTGAGTTTCCCTGAGAGCTGCTTGGAAGCGTGATGGTGTGTGAAGTTAGTGAGCCAAATGGAGTTGTTCTCCCACAAGAACCACTCGGCTGATCCTTCTTCTTCAATATGCCCTTCACCAACATGCAGTGTTTCCTTGATTGAATTAGCTCTCACACCAATATTTGCGTCTAGAGCCTTTGCATTGAGGGCTATCTGAAAACGGCTGTGGCGCTGAAGTTGCCTGTGAATGTGGAGTTGGTGGCATGTGAAACCCGCATGTGGAGCATTCGTTTGTGTGGGATGCTCACCAAGCTTCATTTCAGTCCTAGGCACTCAAAGGGCACTAAGCATAGAGTGTGAAAACTGAGTTTCCTTGAGAGCTGCTTGGAAGCCTGATGGTGTGTGAAGTTAGTGAGCCAAATGGAGTTGTTCTCCCACAAGAACCACTCGGCTGATTCTTCTTCAATATGCCCTTCACCAACATGCAGTGTTTCCTTGATTGAATTAGCTCTCACACCAATATTTGCGTCTAGAGCCTTTGCATTGAGGGCTATCTGAAAATGGCTGTGGCGCTGAAGTTGCCTGTGAATGTGGAGTTGGTGGCATGTGAAACCCGCATGTGGAGCATTCGTTTGTGTGGGATGCTCACCAAGCTTCATTTCAGTCCTAGGCACTCAAAGGGCACTAAGCATAGAGTGTGAAAACTGAGTTTCCTTGAGAGCTGCTTGGAAGCCTGATGGTGTGTGAAGTTAGTGAGCCAAATGGAGTTGTTCTCCCACAAGAACCACTCGGCTGATTCTTCTTCAATATGCCCTTCACCAACATGCAGTGTTTCCTTGATTGAATTAGCTCTCACACCAATATTTGCGTCTAGAGCCTTTGCATTGAGGGCTATCAGAAAACGGCTGTGGTGCTGAAGTTGCCTGTGAATATGGAGTTGGTGGCTTGTGAAACACGCATGTGTAGCTTTCGTTTGTGTGGGATGCTCTACCAGGTTCATTCCTAGATAATGCACTCAAAGGGCACTAAGCATAGAGTGTGAAAACTGAGTTTCCTTGAGAGCTGCTTGGAAGCCTGATGGTGTGTGAAGTTAGTGAGCCCAATGGAGTTGTTCTCCCACAAGAACCACTCGGCTGATCCTTCTTCAATATGCCCTTCACCAACATGCAGTGTTTCCTTGATTGAATTAGCTCTCACACCAATATTTGCGTCTAGAGCCTTTGCATTGAGGGCTATCTGAAAATGGCTGTGGCGCTGAAGTTGCCTGTGAATGTGGAGTTGGTGGCATGTGAAACCCGCATGTGGAGCATTCGTTTGTGTGGGATGCTCAGCAAGCTTCATTTCAGTCCTAGGCACTCAAAGGGCACTAAGCATAGAGTGTGAAAACTGAGTTTCCTTGAGAGCTGCTTGGAAGCCTGATGGTGTGTGAAGTTAGTGAGCCAAATGGAGTTGTTCTCCCACAAGAACCACTCGGCAGATCCTTCTTCAATATGCCCTTCACGAACATGTCGTGTTTCCTTGATTGAATTAAATCTCACACCAATATTTGCATCTAGAGCCTTTGCATTGAGGGCTATCTGAAAACGGCTGTGGCGCTGAAGTTGCCTGTGAATGTGGAGTTGGTGGCATGTGAAACCCGCATGTGGAGCATTCGTTTGTTTGGGATGCTCACCAAGCTTCATTTCAGTCCTAGGCACTCAAAGGGCACTAAGCATAGAGTGTGAAAACTGAGTTTCCTTGAGAGCTGCTTGGAAGCGTGATGGTGTGTGAAGTTAGTGAGCCAAATGGAGTTGTTCTCCCACAAGAAGCACTCGGCTGATCCTTCTTCAATATGCCCTTCACCAACATGCAGTGTTTCCTTGATTGAATTAGTTCTCACACCAATATTTGCGTCTAGAGCCTTTGCATTGAGGGCTATCTGAAAACGGCTGTGGTGCTGAAGTTGCCTGTGAATATGGAGTTGGTGGCATGTGAAACACGCATGTGGAGCATTCGTTTGTGTGGGATGCTCTACCAGGTTCATTCCTAGATAATGCACTGAAAGGGCACTAAGCATAGAGTGTGAAAACTGAGTTTACCTGAGAGCTGCTTGGAAGCCTGATGGTGTGTGAAGTTAGTGAGCCAAATGGAGTTGTTCTCCCACAAGAACCACTCGGCTGATTCTTCTTCAATATGCCCTTCACCAACATGCAGTGTTTCCTTGATTGAATTAGCTCTCACACCAATATTTGCGTCTAGAGCCTTTGCATTGAGGGCTATCAGAAAATGGCTGTGGCGCTGAAGTTGCCTGTGAATGTGGAGTTGGTGGCATGTGAAACACGCATGTGGAGCATTCGTTTGTGTGGGATGCTCTACCAGGCTAATTCCTAGATAATGCACTCAAAGGGCACTAAGCATAGAGTGTGAAAACTGAGTTTCCCTGAGACCTGCTTGGAAGCCTGATGGTGTGTGAAGTTAGTGAGCCAAATGGAGTTGTTCTCCCACAAGAACCACTCGGCTGATCCTTCTTCTTCAATATGCCCTTCACCAACATGCAGTGTTTCCTTGATTGAATTAGCTCTCACACCAATATTTGCGTCTAGAGCCTTTGCATTGAGGGCTATCTGAAAACGGCTGTGGCGCTGAAGTTGCCTGTGAATGTGGAGTTGGTGGCATGTGAAATCCGCATGTTTAGCTTTCGTTTGTGTGGGATGCTCACCAAGCTTCATTTCAGTCCTAGACACTCAAAGGGCACTAAGCATAGAGTGCGAAAACTGAGTTTCCTTGAGAGCTGCTTGGAAGCCTGATGGTGTGTGAAGTTAGTGAGCCAAATGGAGTTGTTCTCCCACAAGAACCACTCGGCTGATCCTTCTTCAATATGCCCTACACCAACATCCAGTGTTTCCTTGATTGAATTAGTTCTCACACCAATATTTGCGTCTAGAGCCTTTGCATTGAGGGCTATCTGAAAACGGCTGTGGTGCTGAAGTTGCCTGTGAATATGGAGTTGGTGGCATGTGAAACACGCATGTGGAGCATTCGTTTGTGTGGGATGCTCTACCAGGTTCATTCCTAGATAATGCACTGAAAGGGCACTAAGCATAGAGTGTGAAAACTGAGTTTACCTGAGAGCTGCTTGGAAGCCTGATGGTGTGTGAAGTTAGTGAGCCAAATGGAGTTGTTCTCCCACAAGAACCACTCGGCTGATTCTTCTTCAATATGCCCTTCACCAACATGCAGTGTTTCCTTGATTGAATTAGCTCTCACACCAATATTTGCGTCTAGAGCCTTTGCATTGAGGGCTATCAGAAAATGGCTGTGGCGCTGAAGTTGCCTGTGAATGTGGAGTTGGTGGCATGTGAAACACGCATGTGGAGCATTCGTTTGTGTGGGATGCTCTACCAGGCTAATTCCTAGATAATGCACTCAAAGGGCACTAAGCATAGAGTGTGAAAACTGAGTTTCCCTGAGAGCTGCTTGGAAGCGTGATGGTGTGTGAAGTTAGTGAGCCAAATGGAGTTGTTCTCCCACAAGAACCACTCGGCTGATCCTTCTTCTTCAATATGCCCTTCACCAACATGCAGTGTTTCCTTGATTGAATTAGCTCTCACACCAATATTTGCGTCTAGAGCCTTTGCATTGAGGGCTATCTGAAAACGGCTGTGGCGCTGAAGTTGCCTGTGAATGTGGAGTTGGTGGCATGTGAAACCCGCATGTGGAGCATTCGTTTGTGTGGGATGCTCATCAAGCTTCATTTCAGTCCTAGGCACTCAAAGGGCACTAAGCATAGAGTGTGAAAACTGAGTTTCCTTGAGAGCTGCTTGGAAGCCTGATGGTGTGTGAAGTTAGTGAGCCAAATGGAGTTGTTCTCCCACAAGAACCACTCGGCTGATTCTTCTTCAATATGCCCTTCACCAACATGCAGTGTTTCCTTGATTGAATTAGCTCTCACACCAATATTTGCGTCTAGAGCCTTTGCATTGAGGGCTATCTGAAAATGGCTGTGGCGCTGAAGTTGCCTGTGAATGTGGAGTTGGTGGCATGTGAAACCCGCATGTGGAGCATTCGTTTGTGTGGGATGCTCACCAAGCTTCATTTCAGTCCTAGGCACTCAAAGGGCACTAAGCATAGAGTGTGAAAACTGAGTTTCCTTGAGAGCTGCTTGGAAGCCTGATGGTGTGTGAAGTTAGTGAGCCAAATGGAGTTGTTCTCCCACAAGAACCACTCGGCTGATTCTTCTTCAATATGCCCTACACCAACATGCAGTGTTTCCTTGATTGAATTAGCTCTCACACCAATATTTGCGTCTAGAGCCTTTGCATTGAGGGCTATCTGAAAATGGCTGTGGCGCTGAAGTTGTCTGTGAATGTGGAGTTGGTGGCATGTGAAGCCCGCATGTGGAGCATTCGTTTGTGTGGGATGCTCTACCAGGTTCATTCCTAGATAATGCACTCAAAGGGCACTAAGCATAGAGTGTGAAAACTGAGTTTCCTTGAGAGCTGCTTGGAAGCCTGATGGTGTGTGAAGTTAGTGAGCCAAATGGAGTTGTTCTCCCACAAGAACCACTCGGCTGATCCTTCTTCTTCAATATGCCCTTCACCAACATGCATTGTTTCCTTGATTGAATTAGCTCTCACACCAATATTTGCGTCTAGAGCCTTTGCATTGAGGGCTATCTGAAAACGGCTGTGGCGCTGAAGTTGCCTGTGAATGTGGAGTTGGTGGCATGTGAAACACGCATGTGGAGCATTCGTTTGTGTGGGATGCTCACCAAGCTTCATTTCAGTCCTAGGCACTCAAAGGGCACTAAGCATAGAGTGTGAAAACTGAGTTTCCTTGAGAGCTGCTTGGAAGCCTGATGGTGTGTGAAGTTAGTGAGCCAAATGGAGTTGTTCTCCCACAAGAACCACTCGGCTGATTCTTCTTCAATATGCCCTTCACCAACATGCAGTGTTTCCTTGATTGAATTAGCTCTCACACCAATATTTGCGTCTAGAGCCTTTGCATTGAGGGCTATCTGAAAATGGCTGTGGCGCTGAAGTTGCCTGTGAATGTGGAGTTGGTGGCATGTGAAACCCGCATGTGGAGCATTCGTTTGTGTGGGATGCTCACCAAGCTTCATTTCAGTCCTAGGCACTCAAAGGGCACTAAGCATAGAGTGTGAAAACTGAGTTTCCTTGAGAGCTGCTTGGAAGCCTGATGGTGTGTGAAGTTAGTGAGCCAAATGGAGTTGTTCTCCCACAAGAACCACTCGGCTGATTCTTCTTCAATATGCCCTTCACCAACATGCAGTGTTTCCTTGATTGAATTAGCTCTCACACCAATATTTGCGTCTAGAGCCTTTGCATTGAGGGCTTTCTGAAAATGGCTGTGGCGCTGAAGTTGCCTGTGAATGTGGAGTTGGTGGCATGTGAAACCCGCATGTGGAGCATTCGTTTGTGTGGGATGCTCTACCAGGTTCATTCCTAGATAATGCACTCAAAGGGCACTAAGCATAGAGTGTGAAAACTGAGTTTCCTTGAGAGCTGCTTGGAAGCCTGATGGTGTGTGAAGTTAGTGAGCCAAATGGAGTTGTTCTCCCACAAGAACCACTCGGCAGATCCTTCTTCAATATGCCCTTCACGAACATGTCGTGTTTCCTTGATTGAATTAGCTCTCACACCAATATTTGCATCTAGAGCCTTTGCATTGAGGGCTATCTGAAAATGGCTGTGGCGCTGAAGTTGCCTGTGAATGTGGAGTTGGTGGCATGTGAAACCCGCATGTGGAGCATTCGTTTGTTTGGGATGCTCACCAAGCTTCATTTCAGTCCTAGGCACTCAAAGGGCACTAAGCATAGAGTGTGAAAACTGAGTTTCCTTGAGAGCTGCTTGGAAGCGTGATGGTGTGTGAAGTTAGTGAGCCAAATGGAGTTGTTCTCCCACAAGAAGCACTCGGCTGATCCTTCTTCAATATGCCCTTCACCAACATGCAGTGTTTCCTTGATTGAATTAGCTCTCACACCAATATTTGCGTCTAGAGCCTTTGTTGAGGGCTATCAGAAAATGGCTGTGGCACTGAAGTTGCCTGTGAATGTGGAGTTGGTGGCATGTGAAACCCGCATGTGGAGCATTCGTTTGTGTGGGATGCTCTACCAGGTTCATTCCTAGATAATGCACTCAAAGGGCACTAAGCATAGAGTGTGAAAACTGAGTTTCCTTGAGAGCTGCTTGGAAGCCTGATGGTGTGTGAAGTTAGTGAGCCAAATGGAGTTGTTCTCCCACAAGAACCACTCGGCAGATCATTCTTCAATATGCCCTTCACCAACATGTAGTGTTTCCTTGATTGAATTAGCTCTCACACCAATATTTGCATCTAGAGCCTTTGCATTGAGGGCTATCTGAAAATGGCTGTGGCGCTGAAGTTGCCTGTGAATGCGGAGTTGGTGGCATGTGAAACCCGCATGTGGAGCATTCGTTTGTGTGGGATACACACCAAGCTTCATTTCAGTCCTAGGCACTCAAAGGGCACTAAGCATAGAGTGTGAAAACTGAGTTTCCTTGAGAGCTGCTTGGAAGCCTGATGGTGTGCGAAGTTAGTGAGCCAAATGGAGTTGTTCTCCCACAAGAACCACTCGGCTGATCCTTCTTCTTCAATATGCCCTTCACCAACATGCAGTGTTTCCTTGATTGAATTAGCTCTCACACCAATATTGGTGTCTAGATCCATTGCATTGAGGGCTATCTGAAAGCGGTTGTGGCTGTGAAGTTGCCTGTGAATGTGGAGTTGGTGGCATGTGAAACCCGCATGTGGAGCATTCGTTTGTGTGGGATGCTCTACCAGGTTCATTCCTAGATAATGCACTCAAAGGGCACTAAGCATAGAGTGTGAAAACTGAGTTTCCTTCAGAGCTGCTTGGAAGCCTGATGGTGTGTGAAGTTAGTGAGCCAAATGGAGTTGTTCCTCCACAAGAATCACTTGGCTGATCCTTCTTCTTCAATATGCCCTTCACCAACATGCAGTGTTTCCTTGATTGAATTAGTTCTCACACCAATATTTGCGTCTAGAGCCTTTGCATTGAGGGCTATCTGAAAACGGCTGTGGCGCTGAAGTTGCCTGTGAATGTGGAGTTGGTGGCATGTGAAACCCGCATGTGGAGCATTCTTTTGTGTGGGATGCTCTACCAGGTTCATTCCTAGATAATGCACTCAAAGGGCACTAAGCATAGAGTGTGAAAACTGAGTTTCCTTGAGAGCTGCTTGGAAGCCTGATGGTGTGTGAAGTTAGTGAGCCAAATGGAGTTGTGCTCCCACAAGAACCACTCGGCTGATCCTTCTTCAACATGCCCTTCACCAACATGCAGTGTTTCCTTGATTGAATTAGCTCTCACACCAATATTTGCGTCTAGAGCCTTTGCATTGAGGGCTATCTGAAAACGGCTGTGGCGCTGAAGTTGCCTGTGAATGTGGAGTTGGTGGCATGTGAAACCCGCATGTGGAGCATTCGTTTGTGTGGGATGCTCACCAAGCTTCATTTCAGTCCTAGGCACTCAAAGGGCACTAAGCATAGAGTGTGAAAACTGAGTTTCCTTGAGAGCTGCTTGGAAGCCTGATGGTGTGTGAAGTTAGTGAGCCAAATGGGGTTGTTCTCCCACAAGAACCACTCTGCTGATCGTTCTTCTTAAATATGCCCTTCACCAACATGCAGTGTTTCCTTGATTGAATTAGCTCTCACACCAATATTTGCGTCTAGAGCCTTTGCATTGAGGGCTTTCTGAAAATGGCTGTGGCGCTGAAGTTGCCTGTGAATGTGGAGTTGGTGGCATGTGAAACCCGCATGTGGAGCATTCGTTTGTGTGGGATGCTCTACCAGGTTCATTCCTAGATAATGCACTCAAAGGGCACTAAGCATAGAGTGTGAAAACTGAGTTTCCTTGAGAGCTGCTTGGAAGCCTGATGGTGTGTGAAGTTAGTGAGCCAAATGGAGTTGTTCTCCCACAAGAACCACTCGGCAGATCCTTCTTCAATATGCCCTTCACGAACATGTCGTGTTTCCTTGATTGAATTAGCTCTCACACCAATATTTGCATCTAGAGCCTTTGCATTGAGGGCTATCTGAAAATGGCTGTGGCGCTGAAGTTGCCTGTGAATGTGGAGTTGGTGGCATGTGAAACCCGCATGTGGAGCATTCGTTTGTGTGGGATGCTCACCAAGCTTCATTTCAGTCCTAGGCACTCAAAGGGCACTAAGCATAGAGTGTGAAAACTGAGTTTCCTTGAGAGCTGCTTGGAAGCGTGATGGTGTGTGAAGTTAGTGAGCCAAATGGAGTTGTTCTCCCACAAGAACCACTCGGCTGATCCTTCTTCAATATGCCCTTCACCAACATGCAGTGTTTCCTTGATTGAATTAGTTCTCACACCAATATTTGCGTCTAGAGCCTTTGCATTGAGGGCTATCTGAAAACGGCTGTGGCGCTGAAGTTGCCTGTGAATGTGGAGTTGGTGGCATGTGAAACCCGCATGTGGAGCATTCGTTTGTTTGGGATGCTCACCAAGCTTCATTTCAGTCCTAGGCACTCAAAGGGCACTAAGCATAGAGTGTGAAAACTGAGTTTCCTTGAGAGCTGCTTGGAAGCGTGATGGTGTGTGAAGTTAGTGAGCCAAATGGAGTTGTTCTCCCACAAGAAGCACTCGGCTGATCCTTCTTCAATATGCCCTTCACCAACATGCAGTGTTTCCTTGATTGAATTAGCTCTCACACCAATATTTGCGTCTAGAGCCTTTGTTGAGGGCTATCAGAAAATGGCTGTGGCACTGAAGTTGCCTGTGAATGTGGAGTTGGTGGCATGTGAAACCCGCATGTGGAGCATTCGTTTGTGTGGGATGCTCTACCAGGTTCATTCCTAGATAATGCACTCAAAGGGCACTAAGCATAGAGTGTGAAAACTGAGTTTCCTTGAGAGCTGCTTGGAAGCCTGATGGTGTGTGAAGTTAGTGAGCCAAATGGAGTTGTTCTCCCACAAGAACCACTCGGCAGATCATTCTTCAATATGCCCTTCACCAACATGTAGTGTTTCCTTGATTGAATTAGCTCTCACACCAATATTTGCATCTAGAGCCTTTGCATTGAGGGCTATCTGAAAATGGCTGTGGCGCTGAAGTTGCCTGTGAATGCGGAGTTGGTGGCATGTGAAACCCGCATGTGGAGCATTCGTTTGTGTGGGATACACACCAAGCTTCATTTCAGTCCTAGGCACTCAAAGGGCACTAAGCATAGAGTGTGAAAACTGAGTTTCCTTGAGAGCTGCTTGGAAGCCTGATGGTGTGCGAAGTTAGTGAGCCAAATGGAGTTGTTCTCCCACAAGAACCACTCGGCTGATCCTTCTTCTTCAATATGCCCTTCACCAACATGCAGTGTTTCCTTGATTGAATTAGCTCTCACACCAATATTGGTGTCTAGATCCATTGCATTGAGGGCTATCTGAAAGCGGTTGTGGCTGTGAAGTTGCCTGTGAATGTGGAGTTGGTGGCATGTGAAACCCGCATGTGGAGCATTCGTTTGTGTGGGATGCTCTACCAGGTTCATTCCTAGATAATGCACTCAAAGGGCACTAAGCATAGAGTGTGAAAACTGAGTTTCCTTCAGAGCTGCTTGGAAGCCTGATGGTGTGTGAAGTTAGTGAGCCAAATGGAGTTGTTCCTCCACAAGAATCACTTGGCTGATCCTTCTTCTTCAATATGCCCTTCACCAACATGCAGTGTTTCCTTGATTGAATTAGTTCTCACACCAATATTTGCGTCTAGAGCCTTTGCATTGAGGGCTATCTGAAAACGGCTGTGGCGCTGAAGTTGCCTGTGAATGTGGAGTTGGTGGCATGTGAAACCCGCATGTGGAGCATTCTTTTGTGTGGGATGCTCTACCAGGTTCATTCCTAGATAATGCACTCAAAGGGCACTAAGCATAGAGTGTGAAAACTGAGTTTCCTTGAGAGCTGCTTGGAAGCCTGATGGTGTGTGAAGTTAGTGAGCCAAATGGAGTTGTGCTCCCACAAGAACCACTCGGCTGATCCTTCTTCAACATGCCCTTCACCAACATGCAGTGTTTCCTTGATTGAATTAGCTCTCACACCAATATTTGCGTCTAGAGCCTTTGCATTGAGGGCTATCTGAAAACGGCTGTGGCGCTGAAGTTGCCTGTGAATGTGGAGTTGGTGGCATGTGAAACCCGCATGTGGAGCATTCGTTTGTGTGGGATGCTCACCAAGCTTCATTTCAGTCCTAGGCACTCAAAGGGCACTAAGCATAGAGTGTGAAAACTGAGTTTCCTTGAGAGCTGCTTGGAAGCCTGATGGTGTGTGAAGTTAGTGAGCCAAATGGGGTTGTTCTCCCACAAGAACCACTCTGCTGATCGTTCTTCTTAAATATGCCCTTCACCAACATGCAGTGTTTCCTTGATTGAATTAGCTCTCACACCAATATTTGCGTCTAGAGCCTTTGCATTGAGGGCTTTCTGAAAATGGCTGTGGCGCTGAAGTTGCCTGTGAATGTGGAGTTGGTGGCATGTGAAACCCGCATGTGGAGCATTCGTTTGTGTGGGATGCTCTACCAGGTTCATTCCTAGATAATGCACTCAAAGGGCACTAAGCATAGAGTGTGAAAACTGAGTTTCCTTGAGAGCTGCTTGGAAGCCTGATGGTGTGTGAAGTTAGTGAGCCAAATGGAGTTGTTCTCCCACAAGAACCACTCGGCAGATCCTTCTTCAATATGCCCTTCACGAACATGTCGTGTTTCCTTGATTGAAA
>NW_026696304.1:0-55484 GCF_030435755.1 Ochotona princeps | reverse complement strand
CAAATATTGGTGTGAGAGCTAATTCAATCAAGGAAACACTGCATGTTGGTGAAGGGCATATTGAAGAAGGATCAGCCGAGTGGTTCCTATGGGAGAACAACTCCATTTGGCTCACTAACTTCACACACCATCAGGCTTCCAAGCAGCTCTCAAGGAAACTCAGTTTTCACACTCTATGCTTAGTGCCCTTTGAGTGCTTTTTCTAGGAATGAACCTGGTAGAGCATCCCACACAAACGAATGCTCCACATGCGGGTTTCACATGCCACCAACTCCACATTCACAGGCAACTTCAGCACGACAGCCATTTTCAGATAGCCCTCAATGCAAAGGCTCTAGACGCAAATATTGGTGTGAGAACTAATTGAATCAAGGAAACACTGCATGTTGGTGAAGGGCATATTGAAGAAGGATCAGCCGAGTGGTTCTTGTGGGAGAACAACTCCATTTGGCTCACTAACTTCACACACCATCAGGCTTCCAAGCAGCTCTCAAGGAAACTCAGTTTTCACACTCTATGCTTAGTGCTCTTTGAGTACATTATCTAGGAATGAACCTGGTAGAGCATCCCACACAAACGAATGCTCCACATGCGGGTTTCACATGCCACCAACTCCACATTCACAGGCAACTTCAGCGCCACAGCCGTTTTCAGATAGCCCTCAATGCAAAGGCTCTAGACGCAAATATTGGTGTGAGAGCTAATTGAATCAAGGAAACACTGCATGTTGGTGAAGGGCATATTGAAGAAGGATCAGCCGAGTGGTTCTTGTGGGAGAACAACTCCATTTGGCTCACTAACTTCACACACCATCAGGCTTCCAAGCAGCTCTCAACGAAACTCAGTTTTCACACTCTATGCTTAGTGACCTTTGAGTGCCTAGGACTGAAATGAAGCTTGGTAGAGCATCCCACACAAACGAATGCTCCACATGCGGGTTTCACATGACACCAACTCCACATTCTCAGGTAACTCAACACCACAGCTGTTTTCAGATAGCCCTCAATGCAAAGGCTCTAGACGCAAATATTGGTGTGAGAGCTAATTCAATCAAGGAAACACTGCATGTTGGTGAAGGGTATATTGAAGAAGGATCAGCCGAGTGGTTCTTGTGGGAGAACAACTCCATTTGGCTCACTAACTTCACACACCATCAGGCTTCCAAGCAGCTCTCAAGGAAACTCAGTTTTCACACTCTATGCTTAGTGCCCTTTGAGTGCATTATCTAGGAATGAACCTGGTAGAGCATCCCACACAAACGAATGCTCCACATGCGGGTTTCACATGCCACCAACTCCACATTCACAGGCAACTTCAGCGCCACAGCCGTTTTCAGATAGCCCTCAATGCAAAGGCTCTAGACGCAAATATTGGTGTGAGAGCTAATTCAATCAAGGAAACACTGCATGTTGGTGAAGGGCATATTGAAGAAGGATCAGCCGAGTGGTTCTTGTGGGAGAACAACTCCATTTGGCTCACTAACTTCACACACCATCAGGCTTCCAAGCAGCTCTCAAGGAAACTCAGTTTTCACACTCCATGCTTTGTGCCCTTTGAGTGCATTATCTAGGAATGAACCTGGTAGAACATCCCACACAAACGAATGCTCCACATGGGGGTTTCACATGCCACCAACTCCACATTCACAGGCAACTTCAGTGCCACAGCCGTTTTCAGATAGCCCTCAATGCAAAGGCTCTAGACGCAAATATTGGTGTGAGAGCTAATTGAATCAAGGAAACACTGCATGTTGGTGAAGGGCATATTGAAGAAGGATCAGCCGAGTGGTTCTTGTGGGAGAACAACTCCATTTGGCTCACTAACTTCACACACCATCAGGCTTCCAAGCAGCTCTCAAGGAAACTCAGTTTTCACACTCTATGCTTAGTGCCCTTTGAGTGCATTATCTAGGAATGAACCTGGTAGAGCATCCCACACAAACGAATGCTCCACATGCGGGTTTCATGTGCCACCAACTCCACATTCACAGGCAACTTCAGCGCCACAGCCGTTTTCAGATAGCCCTCAATGCAAAGGCTCTAGACGCAAATATTGGTGTGAGAGCTAATTCAATCAAGGAAACACTGCATGTTGGTGAAGGGCATATTGAAGAAGGATCAGCCGAGTGCTTCCTATGGGAGAACAACTCCATTTGGCTCACTAACTTCACACACCATCAGGCTTCCAAGCAGCTCTCAAGGAAACTCAGTTTTCACACTCTATGCTTAGTGCCCTTTGAGTGCTTTTTCTAGGAATGAACCTGGTAGAGCATCCCACACAAACGAATGCTCCACATGCGGGTTTCACATGCCGCCAACTCCACATTCACAGGCAACTTCAGCGCCACAGCCGTTTTCAGATAGCCCTCAATGCAAAGGCTCTAGACGCAAATATTGGTGTGAGAACTAATTGAATCAAGGAAACACTGCATGTTGGTGAAGGGCATATTGAAGAAGGATCAGCCGAGTGGTTCTTGTGGGAGAACAACTCCATTTGGCTCACTAACTTCACACACCATCAGGCTTCCAAGCAGCTCTCAAGGAAACTCAGTTTTCACACTCTATGCTTAGTGCTCTTTGAGTACATTATCTAGGAATGAACCTGGTAGAGCATCCCACACAAACGAATGCTCCACATGCGGGTTTCACATGCCACCAACTCCACATTCACAGGCAACTTCAGCGCCACAGCCGTTTTCAGATAGCCCTCAATGCAAAGGCTCTAGACGCAAATATTGGTGTGAGAGCTAATTGAATCAAGGAAACACTGCATGTTGGTGAAGGGCATATTGAAGAAGGATCAGCCGAGTGGTTCTTGTGGGAGAACAACTCCATTTGGCTCACTAACTTCACACATCATCAGGCTTCCAAGCAGCTCTCAAGGAAACTCAGGTTTCACACTCTATGCTTAATGCCCTTTGTGTGCCTAGGACTGAAATGAATCTTGGTAGAGCATCCCACACAAACGAATGCTCCACATGCGGGTTTCACATGAAACCAACTCCACATTCTCAGGTAACTCAACACCACAGCTGTTTTCAGATAGCCCTCAATGCAAAGGCTCTAGACGCAAATATTGGTGTGAGAGCTAATTCAATCAAGGAAACACTGCATGTTGGTGAAGGGCATATTGAAGAAGGATCAGCCGAGTGGTTCTTGTGGGAGAACAACTCCATTTGGCTCACTAACTTCACACACCATCAGGCTTCCAAGCAGCTCTCAAGGAAACTCAGTTTTCACACTCTATGCTTAGTGACCTTTGAGTGCCTAGGACTGAAATGAAGCTTGGTAGAGCATCCCACACAAACGAATGCTCCACATGCGGGTTTCACATGACACCAACTCCACATTCTCAGGTAACTCAACACCACAGCTGTTTTCAGATAGCCCTCAATGCAAAGGCTCTAGACGCAAATATTGGTGTGAGAGCTAATTCAATCAAGGAAACACTGCATGTTGGTGAAGGGTATATTGAAGAAGGATCAGCCGAGTGGTTCTTGTGGGAGAACAACTCCATTTGGCTCACTAACTTCACACACCATCAGGCTTCCAAGCAGCTCTCAAGGAAACTCAGTTTTCACACTCTATGCTTAGTGCCCTTTGAGTGCATTATCTAGGAATGAACCTGGTAGAGCATCCCACACAAACGAATGCTCCACATGCGGGTTTCACATGCCACCAACTCCACATTCACAGGCAACTTCAGCGCCACAGCCGTTTTCAGATAGCCCTCAATGCAAAGGCTCTAGACGCAAATATTGGTGTGAGAGCTAATTCAATCAAGGAAACACTGCATGTTGGTGAAGGGCATATTGAAGAAGGATCAGCCGAGTGGTTCTTGTGGGAGAACAACTCCATTTGGCTCACTAACTTCACACACCATCAGGCTTCCAAGCAGCTCTCAAGGAAACTCTGTTTTCACACTCTATGCTTAGTGCCCTTTGTATGCCTAGGAATGAAATGAACCTGGTAGAACATCCCACACAAACGAATGCTCCACATGCGGGTTTCACATGCCACCAACTCCACATTCACAGGCAACTTCAGCGCCACAGCCGTTTTCAGATAGCCCTCAATGCAAAGGCTCTAGACGCAAATATTGGTGTGAGAGCTAATTCAATCAAGGAAACACTGCATGCTGGTGAAGGGCATATTGAAGAAGGATCAGCCGAGTGGTTCTTGTGGGAGAACAACTCCATTTGGCTCACTAACTTCACACACCATCAGGCTTCCAAGCAGCTCTCAAGGAAACTCAGTTTTCACACTCTATGCTTAGTGCCCTTTGAGTGCATTATCTAGGAATGAACCTGGTAGAGCATGCCACACAAACGAATGCTCCACATGCGGGTTTCACATGCCACCAACTCCACATTCACAGGCAACTTCAGCGCCACAGCCGTTTTCAGATAGCCCTCAATGCAAAGGCTCTAAACGCAAATATTGGTGTGAGAGCTAATTCAATCAAGGAAACACTGCATGTTGGTGAAGGGCATATTGAAGAAGAATCAGCCGAGTGGTTCTTGTGAAAGAACAACTCCATTTGGCTCACTAACTTCACACACCATCAGGCTTCCAAGCAGCTCTCAAGGAAACTCAGTTTTCACACTCTATGCTTAGTGCCCTTTGTATGCCTAGGACTGAAATGAAGGTTGGTGAGCATCCCACACAAACGAATGCTCCACATGCGGGTTTCACATGCCACCAACTCCACATTCACAGGCAACTTCAGCGCCACAGCCGTTTTCAGATAGCCCTCAATGCAAAGGCTCTAGACGCAAATATTGGTGTGAGAGCTAATTCAATCAAGGAAACACTGCATGTTGGTGAAGGGCATATTGAAGAAGGATCAGCCGAGTGGTTCTTGTGGGAGAACAACTCCATTTGGCTCACTAACTTCACACACCCACACCATCAGGCTTCCAAGCAGCTCTCAAGGAAACTCAGTTTTCACACTCTATGCTTAGTGCCCTTTTTATGCCTAGGACTGAAATGAACCTTTGTGAGCATCCCACACAAACGAATGCTCCACATGCGGGTTTCACATGCCACCAACTCCACATTCACAGGCAACTTCAGCGCCACAGCCGTTTTCAGATAGCCCTCAATGCAAAGGCTCTAGATGCAAATATTGGTGTGAGAGCTAATTGAATCAAGGAAACACTGCATGTTGGTGAAGGGCATATTGAAGAAGAATCAGCCGAGTGGTTCTTGTGGGAGAACAACTCCATTTCGCTCACTAACTTCACACACCATCAGGCTTCCAAGCAGCTCTCAAGGAAACTCTGTTTTCACACTCTATGCTTAGTGCCCTTTGTATGCCTAGGACTAAAATGAAGGTTGGTGAGCATCCCACACAAACGAATGCTCCACATGCGGGTTTCACATGCCACCAACTCCACATTCACAGGCAACTTCAGCGCCACAGCCGTTTTCAGATAGCCCTCAATGCAAAGGCTCTAGACGCAAATATTGGTGTGAGAGCTAATTCAATCAAGGAAACACTGCATTTGGTGAAGGGCATATTGAAGAAGGATCAGCCGAGTGGTTCTTGTGGGAGAACAACTCCATTTGGCTCACTAACTTCACACACCATCAGGCTTCCAAGCAGCTCTCAAGGAAACTCAGTTTTCACACTCTATGCTTAGTGCCCTTTGAGTGCATTATCTAGGAATGATCCTGGTAGAGCATCCCACACAGACGAATGCTCCACATGCGGGTTTCACATGCCACCAACTCCACATTCTCAGGCAACTCAACACCACAGCTGTTTTCAGATAGCCCTCAATGCAAAGGCTCTAGACGCAAATATTGGTGTGAGAGCTAATTCAATCAAGGAAACACTGCATGTTGGTGAAGGGCATATTGAAGAAGGATCAGCCGAGTGGTTCTTGTGGGAGAACAACTCCATTTGGCTCAATAACTTCGCACACCATCAGGCTTCCAAGCAGCTCTCAAGGAAACTCAGTTTTCACACTCTATGCTTAGTGCCCTTTTTATGCCTAGGACTGAAATGAACCTTTGTGAGCATCACACACAAACGAATGCTCCACATGCGGGTTTCACATGCCACCAACTCCACATTCACAGGCAACTTCAGCGCCACAGCCATTTTCAGATAGCCCTCAATGCAAAGGCTCTAGATGCAAATATTGGTGTGAGAGCTAATTCAATCAAGGAAACACTGCATGTTGGTGAAGGGCATATTGAAGAAGAATCAGCCGAGTGGTTCTTGTGGGAGAACAACTCCATTTCGCTCACTAACTTCACACACCATCAGGCTTCCAAGCAGCTCTCAAGGAAACTCAGTTTTCACACTCTATGCTTAGTGCCCTTTGTGTGCCTAGGACTGAAATGAAGCTTGGTAGAGCATCCCACACAAACGAATGCTCCACATGCGGGTTTCACATGAAACCAACTCCACATTCTCAGGTAACTCAACACCACAGCTGTTTTCAGATAGCCCTCAATGCAAAGGCTCTAGACGCAAATATTGGTGTGAGAGCTAATTCAATCAAGGAAACACTGCATGTTGGTGAAGGGCATATTGAAGAAGGATCAGCCGAGTGGTTCTTGTGGGAGAACAACTCCATTTGGCTCACTAACTTCACACACCATCAGGCTTCCAAGCAGCTCTCAACGAAACTCAGTTTTCACACTCTATGCTTAGTGACCTTTGAGTGCCTAGGACTGAAATGAAGCTTGGTAGAGCATCCCACACAAACGAATGCTCCACATGCGGGTTTCACATGACACCAACTCCACATTCTCAGGTAACTCAACACCACAGCTGTTTTCAGATAGCCCTCAATGCAAAGGCTCTAGACGCAAATATTGGTGTGAGAGCTAATTCAATCAAGGAAACACTGCATGTTGGTGAAGGGTATATTGAAGAAGGATCAGCCGAGTGGTTCTTGTGGGAGAACAACTCCATTTGGCTCACTAACTTCACACACCATCAGGCTTCCAAGCAGCTCTCAAGGAAACTCAGTTTTCACACTCTATGCTTAGTGCCCTTTGAGTGCATTATCTAGGAATGAACCTGGTAGAGCATCCCACACAAACGAATGCTCCACATGCGGGTTTCACATGCCACCAACTCCACATTCACAGGCAACTTCAGCGCCACAGCCGTTTTCAGATAGCCCTCAATGCAAAGGCTCTAGACGCAAATATTGGTGTGAGAGCTAATTCAATCAAGGAAACACTGCATGTTGGTGAAGGGCATATTGAAGAAGGATCAGCCGAGTGGTTCTTGTGGGAGAACAACTCCATTTGGCTCACTAACTTCACACACCATCAGGCTTCCAAGCAGCTCTCAAGGAAACTCAGTTTTCACACTCTATGCTTTGTGCCCTTTGAGTGCATTATCTAGGAATGAACCTGGTAGAACATCCCACACAAACGAATGCTCCACATGCGGGTTTCACATGCCACCAACTCCACATTCACAGGCAACTTCAGTGCCACAGCCGTTTTCAGATAGCCCTCAATGCAAAGGCTCTAGACGCAAATATTGGTGTGAGAGCTAATTCAATCAAGGAAACACTGCATGTTGGTGAAGGGCATATTGAAGAAGGATCAGCCGAGTGGTTCTTGTGGGAGAACAACTCCATTTGGCTCACTAACTTCACACACCATCAGGCTTCCAAGCAGCTCTCAAGGAAACTCAGTTTTCACACTCTATGCTTAGTGCCCTTTGAGTGCATTATCTAGGAATGAACCTGGTAGAGCATCCCACACAAACGAATGCTCCACATGCGGGTTTCATGTGCCACCAACTCCACATTCACAGGCAACTTCAGCGCCACAGCCGTTTTCAGATAGTTCTCAATGCAAAGGCTCTAGACGCAAATATTGGTGTGAGAGCTAATTCAATCAAGGAAACACTGCATGTTGGTGAAGGGCATATTGAAGAAGGAGCAGCCGAGTGCTTCCTATGGGAGAACAACTCCATTTGGCTCACTAACTTCACACACCATCAGGCTTCCAAGCAGCTCTCAAGGAAACTCAGTTTTCACACTCTATGCTTAGTGCCCTTTGAGTGCTTTTTCTAGGAATGAACCTGGTAGAGCATCCCACACAAACGAATGCTCCACATGCGGGTTTCACATGCCACCAACTCCACATTCACAGGCAACTTCAGCGCCACAGCCGTTTTCAGATAGCCCTCAATGCAAAGGCTCTAGACGCAAATATTGGTGTGAGAACTAATTGAATCAATTAAACACTGCATGTTGGTGAAGGGCATATTGAAGAAGGATCAGCCGAGTGGTTCTTGTGGGAGAACAACTCCATTTGGCTCACTAACTTCACACACCATCAGGCTTCCAAGCAGCTCTTAAGGAAACTCAGTTTTCACACTCTATGCTTAGTGCTCTTTGAGTACATTATCTAGGAATGAACCTGGTAGAGCATCCCACACAAACGAATGCTCCACATGCGGGTTTCACATGCCACCAACTCCACATTCACAGGCAACTTCAGCGCCACAGCCGTTTTCAGATAGCCCTCAATGCAAAGGCTCTAGACGCAAATATTGGTGTGAGAGCTAATTGAATCAAGGAAACACTGCATGTTGGTGAAGGGCATATTGAAGAAGGATCAGCCGAGTGGTTCTTGTGGGAGAACAACTCCATTTGGCTCACTAACTTCACACATCATCAGGCTTCCAAGCAGCTCTCAAGGAAACTCAGGTTTCACACTCTATGCTTAATGCCCTTTGTGTGCCTAGGACTGAAATGAAGCTTGGTAGAGCATCCCACACAAACGAATGCTCCACATGCGGGTTTCACATGAAACCAACTCCACATTCTCAGGTAACTCAACACCACAGCTGTTTTCAGATAGCCCTCAATGCAAAGGCTCTAGACGCAAATATTGGTGTGAGAGCTAATTCAATCAAGGAAACACTGCATGTTGGTGAAGGGCATATTGAAGAAGGATCAGCCGAGTGGTTCTTGTGGGAGAACAACTCCATTTGGCTCACTAACTTCACACACCATCAGACTTCCAAGCAGCTCTCAAGGAAACTCAGTTTTCACACTCTATGCTTAGTGACCTTTGAGTGCCTAGGACTGAAATGAAGCTTGGTAGAGCATCCCACACAAACGAATGCTCCACATGCGGGTTTCACATGACACCAACTCCACATTCTCAGGTAACTCAACACCACAGCTGTTTTCAGATAGCCCTCAATGCAAAGGCTCTAGACGCAAATATTGGTGTGAGAGCTAATTCAATCAAGGAAACACTGCATGTTGGTGAAGGGTATATTGAAGAAGGATCAGCCGAGTGGTTCTTGTGGGAGAACAACTCCATTTGGCTCACTAACTTCACACACCATCAGGCTTCCAAGCAGCTCTCAAGGAAACTCAGTTTTCACACTCTATGCTTAGTGCCCTTTGAGTGCATTATCTAGGAATGAACCTGGTAGAGCATCCCACACAAACGAATGCTCCACATGCGGGTTTCACATGCCACCAACTCCACATTCACAGGCAACTTCAGCGCCACAGCCGTTTTCAGATAGCCCTCAATGCAAAGGCTCTAGACGCAAATATTGGTGTGAGAGCTAATTCAATCAAGGAAACACTGCATGTTGGTGAAGGGCATATTGAAGAAGGATCAGCCGAGTGGTTCTTGTGGGAGAACAACTCCATTTGGCTCACTAACTTCACACACCATCAGGCTTCCAAGCAGCTCTCAAGGAAACTCAGTTTTCACACTCTATGCTTTGTGCCCTTTGAGTGCATTATCTAGGAATGAACCTGGTAGAACATCCCACACAAACGAATGCTCCACATGCGGGTTTCACATGCCACCAACTCCACATTCACAGGCAACTTCAGTGCCACAGCCGTTTTCAGATAGCCCTCAATGCAAAGGCTCTAGACGCAAATATTGGTGTGAGAGCTAATTCAATCAAGGAAACACTGCATGTTGGTGAAGGGCATATTGAAGAAGGATCAGCCGAGTGGTTCTTGTGGGAGAACAACTCCATTTGGCTCACTAACTTCACACACCATCAGGCTTCCAAGCAGCTCTCAAGGAAACTCAGTTTTCACACTCTATGCTTAGTGCCCTTTGAGTGCATTATCTAGGAATGAACCTGGTAGAGCATCCCACACAAACGAATGCTCCACATGCGGGTTTCATGTGCCACCAACTCCACATTCACAGGCAACTTCAGCGCCACAGCCGTTTTCAGATAGCCCTCAATGCAAAGGCTCTAGACGCAAATATTGGTGTGAGAGCTAATTCAATCAAGGAAACACTGCATGTTGGTGAAGGGCATATTGAAGAAGGATCAGCCGAGTGCTTCCTATGGGAGAACAACTCCATTTGGCTCACTAACTTCACACACCATCAGGCTTCCAAGCAGCTCTCAAGGAAACTCAGTTTTCACACTCTATGCTTAGTGCCCTTTGAGTGCTTTTTCTAGGAATGAACCTGGTAGAGCATCCCACACAAACGAATGCTCCACATGCGGGTTTCACATGCCACCAACTCCACATTCACAGGCAACTTCAGCGCCACAGCCGTTTTCAGATAGCCCTCAATGCAAAGGCTCTAGACGCAAATATTGGTGTGAGAACTAATTGAATCAAGGAAACACTGCATGTTGGTGAAGGGCATATTGAAGTAGGATCAGCCGAGTGGTTCTTGTGGGAGAACAACTCCATTTGGCTCACTAACTTCACACACCATCAGGCTTCCAAGCAGCTCTCAAGGAAACTCAGTTTTCACACTCTATGCTTAGTGCTCTTTGAGTACATTATCTAGGAATGAACCTGGTAGAGCATCCCACACAAACGAATGCTCCACATGCGGGTTTCACATGGCACCAACTCCACATTCACAGGCAACTTCAGCGCCACAGCCGTTTTCAGATAGCCCTCAATGCAAAGGCTCTAGACGCAAATATTGGTGTGAGAGCTAATTGAATCAAGGAAACACTGCATGTTGGTGAAGGGCATATGGAAGAAGGATCAGCCGAGTGGTTCTTGTGGGAGAACAACTCCATTTGGCTCACTAACTTCACACACCATCAGGCTTCCAAGCAGCTCTCAAGGAAACTCAGGTTTCACACTCTATGCTTAATGCCCTTTGTGTGCCTAGGACTGAAATGAAGCTTGGTAGAGCATCCCACACAAACGAATGCTCCACATGCGGGTTTCACATGAAACCAACTCCACATTCTCAGATACCACAGCTGTTTTCAGATAGCCCTCAATGCAAAGGCTCTAGACGCAAATATTGGTGTGAGAGCTAATTCAATCAAGGAAACACTGCATGTTGGTGAAGGGCATATTGAAGAAGGATCAGCCGAGTGGTTCTTGTGGGAGAACAACTCCATTTGGCTCACTAACTTCACACACCATCAGGCTTCCAAGCAGCTCTCAAGGAAACTCAGTTTTCACACTCTATGCTTAGTGACCTTTGAGTGCCTAGGACTGAAATGAAGCTTGGTAGAGCATCCCACACAAACGAATGCTCCACATGCGGGTTTCACATGCCACCAACTCCACATTCTCAGGTAACTCAACACCACAGCTGTTTTCAGATAGCCCTCAATGCAAAGGCTCTAGACGCAAATATTGGTGTGAGAGCTAATTCAATCAAGGAAACACTGCATGTTGGTGAAGGGTATATTGAAGAAGGATCAGCCGAGGTGGTTCTTGTGGGAGAACAACTCCATTTGGCTCACTAACTTCACACACCATCAGGCTTCCAAGCAGCTCTCAAGGAAACTCAGTTTTCACACTCTATGCTTAGTGCCCTTTGAGTGCATTATCTAGGAATGAACCTGGTAGAGCATCCCACACAAACGAATGCTCCACATGCGGGTTTCACATGCCACCAACTCCACATTCACAGGCAACTTCAGCGCCACAGCCGTTTTCAGATAGCCCTCAATGCAAAGGCTCTAGACGCAAATATTGGTGTGAGAGCTAATTCAATCAAGGAAACACTGCATGTTGGTGAAGGGCATATTGAAGAAGGATCAGCCGAGTGGTTCTTGTGGGAGAACAACTCCATTTGGCTCACTAACTTCACACACCATCAGGCTTCCAAGCAGCTCTCAAGGAAACTCAGTTTTCACACTCTATGCTTTGTGCCCTTTGAGTGCATTATCTAGGAATGAACCTGGTAGAACATCCCACACAAACGAATGCTCCACATGCGGGTTTCACATGCCACCAACTCCACATTCACAGGCAACTTCAGCGCCACAGCCGTTTTCAGATAGCCCTCAATGCAAAGGCTCTAGACGCAAATATTGGTGTGAGAGCTAATTCAATCAAGGAAACACTGCATGTTGGTGAAGGGCATATTGAAGAAGGATCAGCCGAGTGGTTCTTGTGGGAGAACAACTCCATTTGGCTCACTAACTTCACACACCATCAGGCTTCCAAGCAGCTCTCAAGGAAACTCATTTTTCACACTCTATGCTTAGTGCCCTTTGAGTGCATTATCTAGGAATGAACCTGGTAGAGCATCCCACACAAACGAATGCTCCACATGCGGGTTTCACATGCCACCAACTCCACATTCACAGGCAACTTCACCGCCACAGCCGTTTTCAGATAGCCCTCAATTCGAAAGCTCTAGATGCAAATATTGGTGTGAGAGCTAATTCAATCAAGGAAACACTGCATGTTGGTGAAGGGCATATTGAAGAAGAATCAGCCGAGTGGTTCTTGTGGGAGAACAACTCCATTTCGCTCACTAACTTCACACACCATCAGGCTTCCAAGCAGCTCTCAAGGAAACTCTGTTTTCACACTCTATGCTTAGTGACCTTTGTATGCCTAGGACTGAAATGAAGGTTGGTGAGCATCCCACACAAACGAATGCTCCACATGCGGGTTTCACATGCCACCAACTCCACATTCACAGGCAACTTCAGCGCCACAGCCGTTTTCAGATAGTTCTCAATGCAAAGGCTCTAGACGCAAATATTGGTGTGAGAGCTAATTCAATCAAGGAAACACTGCATGTTGGTGAAGGGCATATTGAAGAAGGATCAGCCGAGTGGTTCCTATGGGAGAACAACTCCATTTGGCTCACTAACTTCACACACCATCAGGCTTCCAAGCAGCTCTCAAGGAAACTCAGTTTTCACACTCTATGCTTAGTGCCCTTTGAGTGCATTATCTAGGAATGAACCTGGTAGAGCATCCCACACAAACGAATGCTCCACATGCGGGTTTCACATGCCACCAACTCCACATTCACAGGCAACTCAACACCACAGCTGTTTTCAGATAGCCCTCAATGCAAAGGCTCTAGACGCAAATATTGGTGTGAGAGCTAATTCAATCAAGGAAACACTGCATGTTGGTGAAGGGCATATTGAAGAAGGATCAGCAGAGTGGTTCTTGTGGGAGAACAACTCCATTTGGCTCACTAACTTCACACACCATCAGGCTTCCAAGCAGCTCTCAAGGAAACTCAGTTTTCACACTCTATGCTTAGTGCCCTTTGTATGCCTAGGAATGAAATGAACCTGGTAGAACATCCCACACAAACGAATGCTCCACATGCGGGTTTCACATGCCACCAACTCCACATTCACAGGCAACTTCAGCGCCACAGCCGTTTTCAGATAGCCCTCAATGCAAAGGCTCTAGACGCAAATATTGGTGTGAGAGCTAATTCAATCAAGGAAACACTGCATGCTGGTGAAGGGCATATTGAAGAAGGATCAGCCGAGTGGTTCTTGTGGGAGAACAACTCCATTTGGCTCACTAACTTCACACACCATCAGGCTTCCAAGCAGCTCTCAAGGAAACTCAGTTTTCACACTCTATGCTTAGTGCCCTTTGAGTGCATTATCTAGGAATGAACCTGGTAGAGCATGCCACACAAACGAATGCTCCACATGCGGGTTTCACATGCCACCAACTCCACATTCACAGGCAACTTCAGCGCCACAGCCGTTTTCAGATAGCCCTCAATGCAAAGGCTCTAAACGCAAATATTGGTGTGAGAGCTAATTCAATCAAGGAAACACTGCATGTTGGTGAAGGGCATATTGAAGAAGAATCAGCCGAGTGGTTCTTGTGAGAGAACAACTCCATTTGGCTCACTAACTTCACACACCATCAGGCTTCCAAGCAGCTCTCAAGGAAACTCAGTTTTCACACTCTATGCTTAGTGCCCTTTGTATGCCTAGGACTGAAATGAAGGTTGGTGAGCATCCCACACAAACGAATGCTCCACATGCGGGTTTCACATGCCACCAACTCCACATTCACAGGCAACTTCAGCGCCACAGCCGTTTTCAGATAGCCCTCAATGCAAAGGCTCTAGACGCAAATATTGGTGTGAGAGCTAATTCAATCAAGGAAACACTGCATGTTGGTGAAGGGCATATTGAAGAAGGATCAGCCGAGTGGTTCTTGTGGGAGAACAACTCCATTTGGCTCACTAACTTCACACACCATCAGGCTTCCAAGCAGCTCTCAAGGAAACTCAGTTTTCACACTCTATGCTTAGTGCCCTTTGAGTGCCTAGGACTGAAATGAAGCTTGGTAGAGCATCCCACACAGACGAATGATCCACATGCGGGTTTCACATGCCACCAACTCCACATTCTCAGGCAACTCAACACCACAGCTGTTTTCAGATAGCCCTCAATGCAAAGGCTCTAGACGCAAATATTGGTGTGAGAGCTAATTCAATCAAGGAAACACTGCATGTTGGTGAAGGGCATATTGAAGAAGGATCAGCCGAGTGGTTCTTGTGGGAGAACAACTCCATTTGGCTCACTAACTTCACACACCCACACCATCAGCCTTCCAAGCAGCTCTCAAGGAAACTCAGTTTTCACACTCTATGCTTAGTGCCCTTTTTATGCCTAGGACTGAAATGAACCTTTGTGAGCATCCCACACAAACGAATGCTCCACATGCGGGTTTCACATGCCACCAACTCCACATTCACAGGCAACTTCAGCGCCACAGCCGTTTTCAGATAGCCCTCAATGCAAAGGCTCTAGATGCAAATATTGGTGTGAGAGCTAATTGAATCAAGGAAACACTGCATGTTGGTGAAGGGCATATTGAAGAAGAATCAGCCGAGTGGTTCTTGTGGGAGAACAACTCCATTTCGCTCACTAACTTCACACACCATCAGGCTTCCAAGCAGCTCTCAAGGAAACTCTGTTTTCACACTCTATGCTTAGTGCCCTTTGTATGCCTAGGACTAAAATGAAGGTTGGTGAGCATCCCACACAAACGAATGCTCCACATGCGGGTTTCACATGCCACCAACTCCACATTCACAGGCAACTTCAGCGCCACAGCCGTTTTCAGATAGCCCTCAATGCAAAGGCTCTAGATGCAAATATTGGTGTGAGAGCTAATTCAATCAAGGAAACACTGCATGTTGGTGAAGGGCATATTGAAGAAGGATCAGCCGAGTGGTTCTTGTGGGAGAACAACTCCATTTGGCTCACTAACTTCACACACCATCAGGCTTCCAAGCAGCTCTCAAGGAAACTCAGTTTTCACACTCTATGCTTAGTGCCCTTTGAGTGCATTATCTAGGAATGATCCTGGTAGAGCATCCCACACAGACGAATGCTCCACATGCGGGTTTCACATGCCACCAACTCCACATTCTCAGGCAACTCAACACCACAGCTGTTTTCAGATAGCCCTCAATGCAAAGGCTCTAGACGCAAATATTGGTGTGAGAGCTAATTCAATCAAGGAAACACTGCATGTTGGTGAAGGGCATATTGAAGAAGGATCAGCCGAGTGGTTCTTGTGGGAGAACAACTCCATTTGGCTCACTAACTTCGCACACCATCAGGCTTCCAAGCAGCTCTCAAGGAAACTCAGTTTTCACACTCTATGCTTAGTGCCCTTTTTATGCCTAGGACTGAAATGAACCTTTGTGAGCATCCCACACAAACGAATGCTCCACATGCGGGTTTCACATGCCACCAACTCCACATTCACAGGCAACTTCAGCGCCACAGCCATTTTCAGATAGCCCTCAATGCAAAGGCTCTAGATGCAAATATTGGTGTGAGAGCTAATTCAATCAAGGAAACACTGCATGTTGGTGAAGGGCATATTGAAGAAGAATCAGCCGAGTGGTTCTTGTGGGAGAACAACTCCATTTCGCTCACTAACTTCACACACCATCAGGCTTCCAAGCAGCTCTCAAGGAAACTCAGTTTTCACACTCTATGCTTAGTGCCCTTTGAGTGCATTTTCTAGGAATGAACCTGGTAGAGCATCCCACACAAACGAATGCTCCACATGCGGGTTTCACATGCCACCAACTCCACATTCACAGGCAACTTCAGCGCCACAGCCGTTTTCAGATATCCCTCAATGCAAAGGCTCTAGACGCAACTACTGGTGAGAGAGCTAATTCAATCAAGGAAACACTGCATGTTGGTGAAGGGCATATTGAAGAAGGATCAGCCGAGTGGTTCTTGTGGGAGAACAACTCCATTTGGCTCACTAACTTCACACACCATCAGGCTTCCAAGCAGCTCTCAAGGAAACTCAGTTTTCACACTCTATGCTTAGTGCTCTTTGAGTAAATTATCTAGGAATGAACCTGGTAGAGCATCCCACACAAACGAATGCTCCACATGCGGGTTTCACATGCCACCAACTCCACATTCACAGGCAACTTCAGCGCCACAGCCGTTTTCAGATAGCCCTCAATGCAAAGGCTCTAGACGCAAATATTGGTGTGAGAGCTAATTCAATCAAGGAAACACTGCATGTTGGTGAAGGGCATATTGAAGAAGGATCAGCCGAGTGGTTCTTGTGGGAGAACAACTCCATTTGGCTCACTAACTTCACACATCATCAGGCTTCCAAGCAGCTCTCAAGGAAACTCAGGTTTCACACTCTATGCTTAATGCCCTTTGTGTGCCTAGGACTGAAATGAAGCTTGGTAGAGCATCCCACACAAACGAATGCTCCACATGCGGGTTTCACATGAAACCAACTCCACATTCTCAGGTAACTCAACACCACAGCTGTTTTCAGATAGCCCTCAATGCAAAGGCTCTAGACGCAAATATTGGTGTGAGAGCTAATTCAATCAAGGAAACACTGCATGTTGGTGAAGGGCATATTGAAGAAGGATCAGCCGAGTGGTTCTTGTGGGAGAACAACTCCATTTGGCTCACTAACTTCACACACCATCAGGCTTCCAAGCAGCTCTCAAGGAAACTCAGTTTTCACACTCTATGCTTAGTGCCCTTTGAGTGCCTAGGACTGAAATGAAGCTTGGTAGAGCATCCCACACAAACGAATGCTCCACATGCGGGTTTCACATGACACCAACTCCACATTCTCAGGTAACTCAACACCACAGCTGTTTTCAGATAGCCCTCAATGCAAAGGCTCTAGACGCAAATATTGGTGTGAGAGCTAATTGAATCAAGGAAACACTGCATGTTGGTGAAGGGTATATTGAAGAAGGATCAGCCGAGTGGTTCTTGTGGGAGAACAACTCCATTTCGCTCACTAACTTCACACACCATCCGGCTTCCAAGCAGCTCTCAAGGAAACTCAGTTTTCACACTCTATGCTTAGTGCCCTTTGAGTGCATTATCTAGGAATGAACCTGGTAGAGCATCCCACACAAACGAATGCTCCACATGCGGGTTTCACATGCCACCAACTCCACATTCACAGGCAACTTCAGCGCCACAGCCGTTTTCAGATAGCCCTCAATGCAAAGGCTCTAGACGCAAATATTGGTGTGAGAGCTAATTCAATCAAGGAAACACTGCATGTTGGTGAAGGGCATATTGAAGAAGGATCAGCCGAGTGGTTCTTGTGGGACAACAACTCCATTTGGCTCACTAACTTCACACACCATCAGGCTTCCAAGCAGCTCTCAAGGAAACTCAGTTTTCACACTCTATGCTTTGTGCCCTTTGAGTGCATTATCTAGGAATGAACCTGGTAGAACATCCCACACAAACGAATGCTCCACATGCGGGTTTCACATGCCACCAACTCCACATTCACAGGCAACTTCAGTGCCACAGCCGTTTTCAGATAGTTCTCAATGGAAAGGCTCCAGACGCAAATATTGGTGTGAGAGCTAATTCAATCAAGGAAACACTGCATGTTGGTGAAGGGCATATTGAAGAAGGATCAGCCGAGTGGTTCTTGTGGGAGAACAACTCCATTTGGCTCACTAACTTCACACACCATCAGGCTTCCAAGCAGCTCTCAAGGAAACTCAGTTTTCACACTCTATGCTTAGTGCCCTTTGAGTGCATTTTCTAGGAATGAACCTCATAGACCATCCCACACAAACGAATGCTCCACATGCGGGTTTCACATGCCACCAACTCCACATTCACAGGCAACTTCAGCGCCACAGCCGTTTTCAGATACCCCTCAATGCAAAGGCTCTAGACGCAACTACTGGTGAGAGAGCTAATTCAATCAAGGAAACACTGCATGTTGGTGAAGGGCATATTGAAGAAGGATCAGCCGAGTGGTTCTTGTGGGAGAACAACTCCATTTGGCTCACTAACTTCACACACCATCAGGCTTCCAAGCAGCTCTCAAGGAAACTCAGTTTTCACACTCTATGCTTAGTGCTCTTTGAGTAAATTATCTAGGAATGAACCTGGTAGAGCATCCCACACAAACGAATGCTCCACATGCGGGTTTCACATGCCACCAACTCCACATTCACAGGCAACTTCAGCGCCACAGCCGTTTTCAGATAGCCCTCAATGCAAAGGCTCTATACGCAAATATTGGTGTGAGAGCTAATTGAATCAAGGAAACACTGCATGTTGGTGAAGGGCATATTGAAGAAGGATCAGCCGATTGGTTCTTGTGGGAGAACAACTCCATTTGGCTCACTAACTTCACACATCATCAGGCTTCCAAGCAGCTCTCAAGGAAACTCAGGTTTCACACTCTATGCTTAATGCCCTTTGTGTGCCTAGGACTGAAATGAAGCTTGGTAGAGCATCCCACACAAACGAATGCTCCACATGCGGGTTTCACATGAAACCAACTCCACATTCTCAGGTAACTCAACACCACAGCTGTTTTCAGATAGCCCTCAATGCAAAGGCTCTAGACGCAAATATTGGTGTGAGAGCTAATTCAATCAAGGAAACACTGCATGTTGGTGAAGGGCATATTGAAGAAGGATCAGCCGAGTGGTTCTTGTGGGAGAACAACTCCATTTGGCTCACTAACTTCACACACCATCAGGCTTCCAAGCAGCTCTCAAGGAAACTCAGTTTTCACACTCTATGCTTAGTGCCCTTTGAGTGCCTAGGACTGAAATGAAGCTTGGTAGAGCATCCCACACAAACGAATGCTCCACATGCGGGTTTCACATGACACCAACTCCACATTCTCAGGTAACTCAACACCACAGCTGTTTTCAGATAGCCCTCAATGCAAAGGCTCTAGACGCAAATATTGGTGTGAGAGCTAATTGAATCAAGGAAACACTGCATGTTGGTGAAGGGTATATTGAAGAAGGATCAGCCGAGTGGTTCTTGTGGGAGAACAACTCCATTTCGCTCACTAACTTCACACACCATCCGGCTTCCAAGCAGCTCTCAAGGAAACTCAGTTTTCACACTCTATGCTTAGTGCCCTTTGAGTGCATTATCTAGGAATGAACCTGGTAGAGCATCCCACACAAACGAATGCTCCACATGCGGGTTTCACATGCCACCAACTCCACATTCACAGGCAACTTCAGCGCCACAGCCGTTTTCAGATAGCCCTCAATGCAAAGGCTCTAGACGCAAATATTGGTGTGAGAGCTAATTCAATCAAGGAAACACTGCATGTTGGTGAAGGGCATATTGAAGAAGGATCAGCCGAGTGGTTCTTGTGGGACAACAACTCCATTTGGCTCACTAACTTCACACACCATCAGGCTTCCAAGCAGCTCTCAAGGAAACTCAGTTTTCACACTCTATGCTTTGTGCCCTTTGAGTGCATTATCTAGGAATGAACCTGGTAGAACATCCCACACAAACGAATGCTCCACATGCGGGTTTCACATGCCACCAACTCCACATTCACAGGCAACTTCAGTGCCACAGCCGTTTTCAGATAGTTCTCAATGGAAAGGCTCCAGACGCAAATATTGGTGTGAGAGCTAATTCAATCAAGGAAACACTGCATGTTGGTGAAGGGCATATTGAAGAAGGATCAGCCGAGTGGTTCTTGTGGGAGAACAACTCCATTTGGCTCACTAACTTCACACACCATCAGGCTTCCAAGCAGCTCTCAAGGAAACTCAGTTTTCACACTCTATGCTTAGTGCCCTTTGAGTGCATTTTCTAGGAATGAACCTCATAGACCATCCCACACAAACGAATGCTCCACATGCGGGTTTCACATGCCACCAACTCCACATTCTGAGGCAACTTCAGCGCCACAGCCGTTTTCAGATAGCCCTCAATGCAAAGGCTCTAAACGCAAATATTGGTGTGAGAGCTAATTCAATCAAGGAAACACTGCATGTTGGTGAAGGGCATATTGAAGAAGAATCAGCCGAGTGGTTCTTGTGAGAGAACAACTCCATTTGGCTCACTAACTTCACACACCATCAGGCTTCCAAGCAGCTCTCAAGGAAACTCAGTTTTCACACTCTATGCTTAGTGCCCTTTGTATGCCTAGGACTGAAATGAAGGTTGGTGAGCATCCCACACAAACGAATGCTCCACATGCGGGTTTCACATGCCACCAACTCCACATTCACAGGCAACTTCAGCGCCACAGCCGTTTTCAGATAGCCCTCAATGCAAAGGCTCTAGACGCAAATATTGGTGTGAGAGCTAATTCAATCAAGGAAACACTGCATGTTGGTGAAGGGCATATTGAAGAAGGATCAGCCGAGTGGTTCTTGTGGGAGAACAACTCCATTTGGCTCACTAACTTCACACACCATCAGGCTTCCAAGCAGCTCTCAAGGAAACTCAGTTTTCACACTCTATGCTTAGTGCCCTTTGAGTGCCTAGGACTGAAATGAAGCTTGGTAGAGCATCCCACACAGACGAATGATCCACATGCGGGTTTCACATGCCACCAACTCCACATTCTCAGGCAACTCAACACCACAGCTGTTTTCAGATAGCCCTCAATGCAAAGGCTCTAGACGCAAATATTGGTGTGAGAGCTAATTCAATCAAGGAAACACTGCATGTTGGTGAAGGGCATATTGAAGAAGGATCAGCCGAGTGGTTCTTGTGGGAGAACAACTCCATTTGGCTCACTAACTTCACACACCCACACCATCAGCCTTCCAAGCAGCTCTCAAGGAAACTCTGTTTTCACACTCTATGCTTAGTGCCCTTTGTATGCCTAGGAATGAAATGAACCTGGTAGAACATCCCACACAAACGAATGCTCCACATGCGGGTTTCACATGCCACCAACTCCACATTCACAGGCAACTTCAGCGCCACAGCCGTTTTCAGATAGCCCTCAATGCAAAGGCTCTAGACACAAATATTGGTGTGAGAGCTAATTCAATCAAGGAAACACTGCATGTTGGTGAAGGGCATATTGAAGAAGGATCAGCCGAGTGGTTCTTGTGGGAGAACAACTCCATTTGGCTCACTAACTTCACACACCATCAGGCTTCCAAGCAGCTCTCAAGGAAACTCAGTTTTCACACTCTATGCTTAGTGCCCTTTGAGTGCATTATCTAGGAATGATCCTGGTAGAGCATCCCACACAGACGAATGCTCCACATGCGGGTTTCACATGCCACCAACTCCACATTCTCAGGCAACTCAACACCACAGCTGTTCTCAGATAGCCCTCAATGCAAAGGCTCTAGACGCAAATATTGGTGTGAGAGCTAATTCAATCAAGGAAACACTGCATGTTGGTGAAGGGCATATTGAAGAAGGATCAGCCGAGTGGTTCTTGTGGGAGAACAACTCCATTTGGCTCACTAACTTCGCACACCATCAGGCTTCCAAGCAGCTCTCAAGGAAACTCAGTTTTCACACTCTATGCTTAGTGCCCTTTTTATGCCTAGGACTGAAATGAACCTTTGTGAGCATCCCACACAAACGAATGCTCCACATGCGGGTTTCACATGCCACCAACTCCACATTCACAGGCAACTTCAGCGCCACAGCCATTTTCAGATAGCCCTCAATGCAAAGGCTCTAGATGCAAATATTGGTGTGAGAGCTAATTCAATCAAGGAAACACTGCATGTTGGTGAAGGGCATATTGAAGAAGAATCAGCCGAGTGGTTCTTGTGGGAGAACAACTCCATTTCGCTCACTAACTTCACACACCATCAGGCTTCCAAGCAGCTCTCAAGGAAACTCAGTTTTCACACTCTATGCTTAGTGCCCTTTGAGTGCATTTTCTAGGAATGAACCTGGTAGAGCATCCCACACAAACGAATGCTCCACATGCGGGTTTCACATGCCACCAACTCCACATTCACAGGCAACTTCAGCGCCACAGCCGTTTTCAGATATCCCTCAATGCAAAGGCTCTAGACGCAACTACTGGTGAGAGAGCTAATTCAATCAAGGAAACACTGCATGTTGGTGAAGGGCATATTGAAGAAGGATCAGCCGAGTGGTTCTTGTGGGAGAACAACTCCATTTGGCTCACTAACTTCACACACCATCAGGCTTCCAAGCAGCTCTCAAGGAAACTCAGTTTTCACACTCTATGCTTAGTGCTCTTTGAGTAAATTATCTAGGAATGAACCTGGTAGAGCATCCCACACAAACGAATGCTCCACATGCGGGTTTCACATGCCACCAACTCCACATTCACAGGCAACTTCAGCGCCACAGCCGTTTTCAGATAGCCCTCAATGCAAAGGCTCTATACGCAAATATTGGTGTGAGAGCTAATTCAATCAAGGAAACACTGCATGTTGGTGAAGGGCATATTGAAGAAGGATCAGCCGAGTGGTTCTTGTGGGAGAACAACTCCATTTGGCTCACTAACTTCACACATCATCAGGCTTCCAAGCAGCTCTCAAGGAAACTCAGGTTTCACACTCTATGCTTAATGCCCTTTGTGTGAATAGGACTGAAATGAAGCTTGGTAGAGCATCCCACACAAACGAATGCTCCACATGCGGGTTTCACATGAAACCAACTCCACATTCTCAGGTAACTCAACACCACAGCTGTTTTCAGATAGCCCTCAATGCAAAGGCTCTAGACGCAAATATTGGTGTGAGAGCTAATTCAATCAAGGAAACACTGCATGTTGGTGAAGGGCATATTGAAGAAGGATCAGCCGAGTGGTTCTTGTGGGAGAACAACTCCATTTGGCTCACTAACTTCACACACCATCAGGCTTCCAAGCAGCTCTCAAGGAAACTCAGTTTTCACACTCTATGCTTAGTGCCCTTTGAGTGCCTAGGACTGAAATGAAGCTTGGTAGAGCATCCCACACAAACGAATGCTCCACATGCGGGTTTCACATGACACCAACTCCACATTCTCAGGTAACTCAACACCACAGCTGTTTTCAGATAGCCCTCAATGCAAAGGCTCTAGACGCAAATATTGGTGTGAGAGCTAATTGAATCAAGGAAACACTGCATGTTGGTGAAGGGTATATTGAAGAAGGATCAGCCGAGTGGTTCTTGTGGGAGAACAACTCCATTTGGCTCACTAACTTCACACACCATCAGGCTTCCAAGCAGCTCTCAAGGAAACTCAGTTTTCACACTCTATGCTTAGTGCCCTTTGAGTGCATTATCTAGGAATGAACCTGGTAGAGCATCCCACACAAACGAATGCTCCACATGCGGGTTTCACATGCCACCAACTCCACATTCACAGGCAACTTCAGTGCCACAGCCGTTTTCAGATAGTTCTCAATGCAAAGGCTCTAGACGCAAATATTGGTGTGAGAGCTAATTCAATCAAGGAAACACTGCATGTTGGTGAAGGGCATATTGAAGAAGGATCAGCCGAGTGGTTCTTGTGGGAGAACAACTCCATTTGGCTCACTAACTTCACACACCATCAGGCTTCCAAGCAGCTCTCAAGGAAACTCAGTTTTCACACTCTATGCTTAGTGCCCTTTGAGTGCATTTTCTAGGAATGAACATCATAGACCATCCCACACAAACGAATGCTCCACATGCGGGTTTCACATGCCACCAACTCCACATTCTGAGGCAACTTCAGCGCCACAGCCGTTTTCAGATAGCCCTCAATGCAAAGGCTCTAGACGCAACTACTGGTGAGAGAGCTAATTCAATCAAGGAAACACTGCATGTTGGTGAAGGGCATATTGAAGAAGGATCAGCCGAGTGGTTCTTGTGGGAGAACAACTCCATTTGGCTCACTAACTTCACACACCATCAGGCTTCCAAGAGCTCTCAAGGAAACTCAGTTTTCACACTCTATGCTTAGTGCTCTTTGAGTGCATTATCTAGGAATGAACCTGGTAGAGCATCCCACACAAACGAATGCTCCACATGCGGGTTTCACATGCCACCAACTCCACATTCACAGGCAACTTCAGCGCCACAGCCGTTTTCAGATAGCCCTCAATGCAAAGGCTCTAGACGCAAATATTGGTGTGAGAGCTAATTCAATCAAGGAAACACTGCATGTTGGTGAAGGGCATATTGAAGAAGGATCAGCCGAGTGGTTCTTGTGGGAGAACAACTCCATTTGGCTCACTAACATCACACATCATCAGGCTTCCAAGCAGCTCAAGGAAACTGTTTTCACACTCTATGCTTAGTGCCCTTTGTGTGCCTAGGACTGAAATGAAGCTTGGTGAGCATCCCACACAAACGAATGCTCCACATGCGGGTTTCACATGCCACCAACTCCACTTTCACAGGCAACTTCAGCGCCACAGCCGTTTTCAGATAGTTCTCAATGCAAAGGCTCTAGACGCAAATATTGGTGTGAGAGCTAATTCAATCAAGGAAACACTGCATGTTGGTGAAGGGCATATTGAAGAAGGATCAGCCGAGTGGTTCTTGTGGGAGAACAACTCCATTTGGCTCACTAACTTCACACACCATCAGGCTTCCAAGCAGCTCTCAAGGAAACTCAGTTTTCACACTCTATGCTTAGTGCCCTTTTTATGCCTAGGACTGAAATGAAGCTTGGTAGAGCATCCCACACAAACGAATGCTCCACATGCGGGTTTCACATGACACCAACTCCACATTCACAGGCAACTCAACACCACAGCTGTTTTCGGATAGCCCTCAATGCAAAGGCTCTAGACGCAAATATTGGTGTGAGAGCTAATTCAATCAAGGAAACACTGCATGTTGGTGAAGGGCATATTGAAGAAGGATCAGCCGAGTGGTTCTTGTGGGAGAACAACTCCATTTGGCTCACTAACTTCACACACCATCAGGCTTCCAAGCAGCTCTCAAGGAAACTCAGTTTTCACACTCTATGCTTAGTGCCCTTTGTATGCCTAGGAATGAAATGAACCTGGTAGAACATCCCACACAAACGAATGCTCCACATGCGAGTTTCACATGCCACCAACTCCACATTCACAGGCAACTTCAGCGCCACAGCCGTTTTCAGATAGCCCTCAATGCAAAGGCTCTAGACGCAAATATTGGTGTGAGAGCTAATTCAATCAAGGAAACACTGCATGTTGGTGAAGGGCATATTGAAGAAGGATCAGCCGAGTGGTTCTTGTGGGAGAACAACTCCATTTGGCTCACTAACTTCACACACCATCAGGCTTCCAAGCAGCTCTCAAGGAAACTCAGTTTTCACACTCTATGCTTAGTGCCCTTTGAGTGCATTATCTAGGAATGAACCTGGTAGAGCATCCCACACAAACGAATGCTCCACATGCGGGTTTCACATGCCACCAACTCCACATTCACAGGCAACTTCAGCGCCACAGCCGTTTTCAGATAGCCCTCAAATCAAAGGCTCTAGACGCAAATATTGGTGTGAGAGCTAATTCAATCAAGGAAACACTGCATGTTGGTGAAGGGCATATTGAAGAAGGATCAGCCGAGTGGTTCTTGTGGGAGAACAACTCCATTTGGCTCACTAACTTCACACACCATCAGGCTTCCAAGCAGCTCTCAAGGAAACTCTGTTTTCACACTCTATGCTTAGTGCCCTTTTTATGCCTAGGACTGAAATGAACCTTTGTGAGCATCCCACACAAACGAATGCTCCACATGCGGGTTTCACATGCCACCAACTCCACATTCACAGGCAACTTCAGCGCCACAGCCATTTTCAGATAGCCCTCAATGCAAAGGCTCTAGACGCAAATATTGGTGTGAGAGCTAATTCAATCAAGGAAACACTGCATGTTGGTGAAGGGCATATTGAAGAAGGATCAGCCGAGTGGTACTTGTGGGAGAACAACGCCATTTGGCTCACTAACTTCACACACCATCAGGCTTCCAAGCAGCTCTCAAGGAAACTCAGTTTTCACACTCTATGCTTAGTGCCCTTTGAGTGCATTATCTAGGAATGAACCTGGTAGAGCATCCCACACAAACGAATGCTCCACATGCGGGTTTCACATGACACCAACTCCACATTCTCAGGTAACTCAACACCTCAGCTGTTTTCAGATAGCCCTCAATGCAAAGGCTCTAGACGCAAATATTGGTGTGAGAGCTAATTCAATCAAGGAAACACTGCATGTTGGTGAAGGGCATATTGAAGAAGGATCAGCCGAGTGGTTCTTGTGGGAGAACAACTCCATTTGGCTCACTAACTTCACACACCATCAGGCTTCCAAGCAGCTCTCAAGGAAACTCAGTTTTCACACTCTATGCTTAGTGCCCTTTGAGTGCCTAGGGCTGAAATGAAGCTTGGTAGAGCATCCCACACAAACGAATGCTCCACATGCGGGTTTCACATGACACCAACTCCACATTCTCAGGTAACTCAACACCACAGCTGTTTTCAGATAGCCCTCAATGCAAAGGCTCTAGACGCAAATATTGGTGTGAGAGCTAATTCAATCAAGGAAACACTGCATGTTGGTGAAGGGTATATTGAAGAAGGATCAGCCGAGTGGTTCTTGTGGGAGAACAACTCCATTTGGCTCACTAACTTCACACACCATCAGGCTTCCAAGCAGCTCTCAAGGAAACTCAGTTTTCACACTCTATGCTTAGTGCCCTTTGAGTGCATTATCTAGGAATGAACCTGGTAGAGCATCCCACACAAACGAATGCTCCACATGCG
Source organism: Ochotona princeps (assembly GCF_030435755.1). Classification (NCBI taxonomy): domain Eukaryota; kingdom Metazoa; phylum Chordata; class Mammalia; order Lagomorpha; family Ochotonidae; genus Ochotona; species Ochotona princeps. The sequence continues at coordinate 28,292 of NW_026696304.1, read as the reverse complement.
GGTTTCACATGACACCAACTCCACATTCTCAGGTAACTCAACACCTCAGCTGTTTTCAGATAGCCCTCAATGCAAAGGCTCTAGACGCAACTACTGGTGTGAGAGCTAATTCAATCAAGGAAACACTGCATGTTGGTGAAGGGCATATTGAAGAAGGATCAGCCGAGTGGTTCTTGTGGGAGAACAACTCCATTTGGCTCACTAACTTCACACACCATCAGGCTTCCAAGCAGCTCTCAAGGAAACTCAGTTTTCACACTCTATGCTTAGTGCCCTTTGAGTACATTATCTAGGAATGAACCTGGTAGAGCATCCCACACAAACGAATGCTCCACATGCGGGTTTCACATGCCACCAACTCCACATTCACAGGCAACTTCAGCGCCACAGCCGTTTTCAGATAGCCCTCAATGCAAAGGCTCTAGACGCAAATATTGGTGTGAGAGCTAATTCAATCAAGGAAACACTGCATGTTGGTGAAGGGCATATTGAAGAAGGATCAGCCGAGTGGTTCTTGTGGGAGAACAACTCCATTTGGCTCACTAACTTCACACATCATCAGGCTTCCAAGCAGCTCTCAAGGAAACTGTTTTCACACTCTATGCTTAGTGCCCTTTGTGTGCCTCGGACTGAAATGAAGCTTGGTGAGCATCCCACACAAACGAATGCTCCACATGCGGGTTTCACATGCCACCAACTCCACTTTCACAGGCAACTTCAGCGCCACAGCCGTTTTCAGATAGTTCTCAATGCAAAGGCTCTAGACGCAAATATTGGTGTGAGAGCTAATTCAATCAAGGAAACACTGCATGTTGGTGAAGGGCATATTGAAGAAGGATCAGCCGAGTGGTTCTTGTGGGAGAACAACTCCATTTGGCTCACTAACTTCACACACCATCAGGCTTCCAAGCAGCTCTCAAGGAAACTCAGTTTTCACACTCTATGCTTAGTGCCCTTTGAGTGCCTAGGACTGAAATGAACCTGGTAGAGCATCCCACACAAACGAATGCTCCACATGCGGGTTTCACATGACACCAACTCCACATTCTCAGGCAACTCAACACCACAGCTGTTTTCAGATAGCCCTCAATGCAAAGGCTCTAGACGCAAATATTGGTGTGAGAGCTAATTCAATCAAGGAAACACTGCATGTTGGTGAAGGGCATATTGAAGAAGGATCAGCCGAGTGGTTCTTGTGGGAGAACAACTCCATTTGGCTCACTAACTTCACACACCATCAGGCTTCCAAGCAGCTCTCAAGGAAACTCAGTTTTCACACTCTATGCTTAGTGCCCTTTGAATGCCTAGGACTGAAATGAACCTGGTAGAGCATCCCACACAAACGAATGCTCCACATGCAGGTTTCACATGCCACCAACTCCACATTCACAGGCAACTTCAGCGCCACAGCCGTTTTCAGATAGCCCTCAATGCAAAGGCTCTAGACGCAAATATTGGTGTGAGAGCTAATTCAATCAAGGAAACAGTGCCTGTTGGTGAAGGGCATATTGAAGAAGGATCAGCCGAGTGGTTCTTGTGGGACAACAACTCCATTTGGCTCACTAACTTCACAAACCATCAGGCTTCCAAGCAGCTCTCAAGGAAACTCAGTTTTCACACTCTATGCTTAGTGCCCTTTGAGTGCATTATCTAGGAATGAACCTGGTAGAGCATCCCACACAAACGAATGCTCCACATGCGGGTTTCACATGCCACCAACTCCACATTCACAGGCAACTTCAGCGCCACAGCCGTTTTCAGATAGCCCTCAATGCAAAGGCTCTAGACACAAATATTGGTGTGAGAGCTCATTGAATCAAGGAAACACTGCATGTTGGTGAAGGGCATATTGAAGAAGGATCAGCCGAGTGGTTCTTGTGGGAGAACAACTCCATTTGGCTCACTAACTTCACACACCATCAGGCTTCCAAGCAGCTCTCAAGGAAACTCAGTTTTCACACTCTATGCTTAGTGCCCTTTGAGTGAATTTACTAGGAATGAACCTGGTAGAGCATCCCACACAAACGAATGCTCCACATGCGGGTTTCACATGCCACCAACTCCACATTCACAGGCAACTTCAGCGCCACAGCCGTTTTCAGATAGCCCTCAATGCAAAGGCTCTAGACGCAAATATTGGTGTGAGAGCTAATTCAATCAAGGAAACACTGCATGTTGGTGAAGGGCATATTGAAGAAGAATCAGTCGAGTGGTTCTTGTGGGAGAACAACTCGATTTGGCTCACTAACTTCACACATTATCAGGCTTCCAAGCAGCTCTCAAGGAAACTCAGTTTTCACACTCTATGCTTAGTGCCCTTTGAGTGCCTAGGACTGAAATGAACCTGGTAGAGCATCCCACACAAACGAATGCTCCACATGCGGGTTTCACATGACACCAACTCCACATTCTCAGGCAACTCAACACCACAGCTGTTTTCAGATAGCCCTCAATGCAAAGGCTCTAGACGCAAATATTGGTGTGAGAGCTAATTCAATCAAGGAAACACTGCATGTTGGTGAAGGGCATATTGAAGAAGGATCAGCCAAGTGGTTCTTGTGGGAGAACAACTCCATTTGGCTCACTAACTTCACACACCATCAGGCTTCCAAGCAGCTCTCAAGGAAACTCAGTTTTCACACTCTATGCTTAGTGCCCTTTGAATGCCTAGGACTGAAATGAACCTGGTAGAGCATCCCACACAAACGAATGCTCCACATGCGGGTTTCACATGCCACCAACTCCACATTCACAGGCAACTTCAGCGCCACAGCCGTTTTCAGATAGCCCTCAATGCAAAGGCTCTAGACGCAAATATTGGTGTGAGAGCTAATTCAATCAAGGAAACAGTGCCTGTTGGTGAAGGGCATATTGAAGAAGGATCAGCCGAGTGGTTCTTGTGGGACAACAACTCCATTTGGCTCACTAACTTCACACACCATCAGGCTTCCAAGCAGCTCTCAAGGAAACTCAGTTTTCACACTCTATGCTTAGTACCCTTTGTATGCCTAGGACTGAAATGAAGCTTGGTGAGCCTCCCACACAAACGAATGCTCCACATGCGGGTTTCACATGCCACCAACTCCACATTCACAGGCAACTTCAGCGCCACAGCCGTTTTCAGATAGCCCTCAATGCAAAGACTCTAGACGCAAATATTGGTGTGAGAGCTAATTCAATCAAGGAAACACTGCATGTTGGTGAAGGGCATATTGAAGAAGGATCAGCCGAGTGGTTCTTGTGGGACAACAACTCCATTTGGCTCACTAACTTCACACACCATCAGGCTTCCAAGCAGCTCTCAAGGAAACTCAGTTTTCACACTCTATGCTTAGTGCCCTTTGAGTGCATTATCTAGGAATGAACCTGGTAGAGCATCCCACACAAACGAATGCTCCACATGCGGGTTTCACATGCCACCAACTCCACATTCACAGGCAACTTCAGCGCCACAGCCGTTTTCAGATAGCCCTCAATGCAAAGGCTCTAGACACAAATATTGGTGTGAGAGCTCATTGAATCAAGGAAACACTGCATGTTGGTGAAGGGGCATATTGAAGAAGGATCAGCCGAGTGGTTCTTGTGGGAGAACAACTCTATTTGGCTCACTAACTTCACACACCATCAGGCTTCCAAGCAGCTTTCAAGGAAACTCAGTTTTCACACTCTATGCTTAGTGCCCTTTGAGTGAATTTACTAGGAATGAACCTGATAGAGCATCCCACACAAACGAATGCTCCACATGCGGGTTTCACATGCCACCAACTCCACATTCACAGGCAACTTGAGCGCCACAGCCGTTTTCAGATAGCCCTCAATGCAAAGGCTCTAGACGCAAATATTGGTGTGAGAGCTAATTCAATCAAGGAAACACTGCATGTTGGTGAAGGGCATATTGAAGAAGAATCAGTCGAGTGGTTCTTGTGGGAGAACAACTCGATTTGGCTCACTAACTTCACACATTATCAGGCTTCCAAGCAGCTCTCAAGGAAACTCAGTTTTCACACTCTATGCTTAGTACCCTTTGAGTGCCTAGGACTGAAATGAAGCTTAGTAGAGCATCCCACACAAACGAATGCTCCACATGCGGGTTTCACATGCCACCAACTCCACATTCTCAGGCAACTCAACACCACAGCTGTTTTCAGATAGCCCTCAAATCAAAGGCTCTAGACGGAAATATTGGTGTGAGAGCTAATTCAATCAAGGAAACACTGCATGTTGGTGAAGGGCATATTGTAGAAGGATCAGCCGAGTGGTTCTTGTGGGAGAACAACTCCATTTGGCTCACTAACTTCACACACCATCAGGCTTCCAAGCAGCTCTCAAGGAAACTCAGTTTTCACACTCTATGTTTAGTGCCCTTTGAGTGCCTAGGACTGAAATGAAGCTTGGTAGAGCATCCCACACAGACGAATGCTCCACATGCGGGTTTCACATGCCACCAACTCCACATTCTCAGGCAACTCAACACCACAGCTGTTTTCAGATAGCCCTCAATGCAAAGGCTCTAGACGCAAATATTGGTGTGAGAGCTAATTCAATCAAGGAAACACTGCATGTTGGTGAAGGGCATATTGAAGAAGGATCAGCCGAGTGGTTCTTGTGGGAGAACAACTCCATTTGGCTCACTAACTTCGCACACCATCAGGCTTCCAAGCAGCTCTCAAGGAAACTCAGTTTTCACACTCTATGCTTAGTGCCCTTTGTATGCCTAGGACTGAAATGAACCTTGGTGAGCATCCCACACAAACGAATGCTCCACATGCGGGTTTCACATGCCACCAACTCCACATTCACAGGCAACTTCAGCGCCACAGCCGTTTTCAGATAGCCCTCAATGCAAAGGCTCTAGATGCAAATATTGGTGTGAGAGCTAATTCAATCAAGGAAACACTGCATGTTGGTGAAGGGCATATTGAAGAAGAATCAGCCGAGTGGTTCTTATGGGAGAACAACTCCATTTGGCTCACTAACTTCACACACCATCAGGCTTCCAAGCAGCTCTCAAGGAAACTCATTTTTCACACTCTATGCTTAGTGCCCTTTGAGTGCATTTTCTAGGAATGAACCTGGTAGAGCATCCCACACAAACGAATGCTCCACATGCGGGTTTCACATGCCACCAACTCCACATTCACAGGCAACTTCAGCGCCACAGCCGTTTTCAGATAGCCCTCAATGCAAAGGCTCTAGACGCAAATATTGGTGAGAGAGCTAATTGAATCAAGGAAACACTGCATGTTGGTGAAGGGCATATTGAAGAAGGATCAGCCGAGTGGTTCTTGTGGGAGAATAACTCCATTTGGCTCACTAACTTCACACACCATCAGGCTTCCAAGCAGCTCTCAAGGAAACTCAGTTTTCACACTCTATGCTTAGTGCTCTTTGAGTACATTATCTAGGAATGAACCTGGTAGAGCATCCCACACAAACGAATGCTCCACATGCGGGTTTCACATGCCACCAACTCCACATTCACAGGCAACTTCAGCGCCACAGCCGTTTTCAGATAGCCCTCAATGCAAAGGCTCTAGACGCAAATATTGGTGTGAGAGCTAATTGAATCAAGGAAACACTGCATGTTGGTGAAGGGCATATTGAAGAAGGATCAGCCGAGTGGTTCTTGTGGGAGAACAACTCCATTTGGCTCACTAACTTCACACACCATCAGGCTTCCAAGCAGCTCTCAAGGAAACTCAGGTTTCACACTCTATGCTTAGTGCCCTTTGAGTGCCTAGGACTGAAATGAAGCTTGGTAGAGCATCCCACAAAAACGAATGCTCCACATGCGGGTTTCACATGACACCAACTCCACATTCTCAGGTAACTCAACACCTCAGCTGTTTTCAGATAGCCCTCAATGCAAAGGCTCTAGACGCAAATATTGGTGTGAGAGCTAATTCAATCAAGGAAACACTGCATGTTGGTGAAGGGCATATTGAAGAAGGATCAGCCGAGTGGTTCTTGTGGGAGAACAACTCCATTTGGCTCACTAACTTCACACACCATCAGGCTTCCAAGCAGCTCTCAAGGAAACTCAGTTTTCACACTCTATGCTTAGTGCTCTTTGAGTGCATTATCTAGGAATGAACCTGGTAGAGCATCCCACACAAACGAATGCTCCACATGCGGGTTTCACATGCCACCAACTCCACATTCACAGGCAACTTCAGCGCCACAGCCGTTTTCAGATAGCCCTCAATACAAAGGCTCTAGACGCAAATATTGGTGTGAGAGCTAATTCAATCAAGGAAACACTGCATGTTGGTGAAGGGCATATTGAAGAAGGATCAGCCGAGTGGTTCTTGTGGGACAACAACTCCATTTGGCTCACTAACTTCACACATCATCAGGCTTCCAAGCAGCTCTCAAGGAAACTGTTTTCACACTCTATGCTTAGTGCCCTTTGTGTGCCTCGGACTGAAATGAAGCTTGGTGAGCATCCCACACAAACGAATGCTCCACATGCGGGTTTCACATGCCACCAACTCCACTTTCACAGGCAACTTCAGCGCCACAGCCGTTTTCAGATAGTTCTCAATGCAAAGGCTCTAGACGCAAATATTGGTGTGAGAGCTAATTCAATCAAGGAAACACTGCATGTTGGTGAAGGGCATATTGAAGAAGGATCAGCCGAGTGGTTCTTGTGGGAGAACAACTCCATTTGGCTCACTAACTTCACACACCATCAGGCTTCCAAGCAGCTCTCAAGGAAACTCAGTTTTCACACTCTATGCTTAGTGCCCTTTGAGTGCCTAGGACTGAAATGAACCTGGTAGAGCATCCCACACAAACGAATGCTCCACATGCGGGTTTCACATGACACCAACTCCACATTCTCAGGCAACTCAACACCACAGCTGTTTTCAGATAGCCCTCAATGCAAAGGCTCTAGACGCAAATATTGGTGTGAGAGCTAATTCAATCAAGGAAACACTGCATGTTGGTGAAGGGCATATTGAAGAAGGATCAGCCGAGTGGTTCTTGTGGGAGAACAACTCCATTTGGCTCACTAACTTCACACACCATCAGGCTTCCAAGCAGCTCTCAAGGAAACTCAGTTTTCACACTCTATGCTTAGTGCCCTTTGAATGCCTAGGACTGAAATGAACCTGGTAGAGCATCCCACACAAACGAATGCTCCACATGCGGGTTTCACATGCCACCAACTCCACATTCACAGGCAACTTCAGCGCCACAGCCGTTTTCAGATAGCCCTCAATGCAAAGGCTCTAGACGCAAATATTGGTGTGAGAGCTAATTCAATCAAGGAAACAGTGCCTGTTGGTGAAGGGCATATTGAAGAAGGATCAGCCGAGTGGTTCTTGTGGGACAACAACTCCATTTGGCTCACTAACTTCACACACCATCAGGCTTCCAAGCAGCTCTCAAGGAAACTCAGTTTTCACACTCTATGCTTAGTACCCTTTGTATGCCTAGGACTGAAATGAAGCTTGGTGAGCCTCCCACACAAACGAATGCTCCACATGCGGGTTTCACATGCCAACAACTCCACATTCACAGGCAACTTCAGCGCCACAGCCGTTTTCAGATAGCCCTCAATGCAAAGGCTCTAGACGCAAATATTGGTGTGAGAGCTAATTCAATCAAGGAAACACTGCATGTTGGTGAAGGGCATATTGAAGAAGGATCAGCCGAGTGGTTCTTGTGGGACAACAACTCCATTTGGCTCACTAACTTCACACACCATCAGGCTTCCAAGCAGCTCTCAAGGAAACTCAGTTTTCACACTCTATGCTTAGTGCCCTTTGAGTGCATTATCTAGGAATGAACCTGGTAGAGCATCCCACACAAACGAATGCTCCACATGCGGGTTTCACATGCCACCAACTCCACATTCACAGGCAACTTCAGCGCCACAGCCGTTTTCAGATAGCCCTCAATGCAAAGGCTCTAGACACAAATATTGGTGTGAGAGCTGATTGAATCAAGGAAACACTGCATGTTGGTGAAGGGCATATTGAAGAAGGATCAGCCGAGTGGTTCTTGTGGGAGAACAACTCTATTTGGCTCACTAACTTCACACACCATCAGGCTTCCAAGCAGCTTTCAAGGAAACTCAGTTTTCACACTCTATGCTTAGTGCCCTTTGAGTGAATTTACTAGGAATGAACCTGGTAGAGCATCCCACACAAACGAATGCTCCACATGCGGGTTTCACATGCCACCAACTCCACATTCACAGGCAACTTCAGCGCCACAGCCGTTTTCAGATAGCCCTCAATGCAAAGGCTCTAGACGCAAATATTGGTGTGAGAGCTAATTCAATCAAGGAAACACTGCATGTTGGTGAAGGGCATATTGAAGAAGAATCAGTCGAGTGGTTCTTGTGGGAGAACAACTCGATTTGGCTCACTAACTTCACACATTATCAGGCTTCCAAGCAGCTCTCAAGGAAACTCAGTTTTCACACTCTATGCTTAGTACCCTTTGAGTGCCTAGGACTGAAATGAAGCTTAGTAGAGCATCCCACACAAACGAATGCTCCACATGCGGGTTTCACATGCCACCAACTCCACATTCTCAGGCAACTCAACACCACAGCTGTTTTCAGATAGCCCTCAAATCAAAGGCTCTAGACGGAAATATTGGTGTGAGAGCTAATTCAATCAAGGAAACACTGCATGTTGGTGAAGGGCATATTGTAGAAGGATCAGCCGAGTGGTTCTTGTGGGAGAACAACTCCATTTGGCTCACTAACTTCACACACCATCAGGCTTCCAAGCAGCTCTCAAGGAAACTCAGTTTTCACACTCTATGTTTAGTGCCCTTTGAGTGCCTAGGACTGAAATGAAGCTTGGTAGAGCATCCCACACAGACGAATGCTCCACATGCGGGTTTCACATGCCACCAACTCCACATTCTCAGGCAACTCAACACCACAGCTGTTTTCAGATAGCCCTCAATGCAAAGGCTCTAGACGCAAATATTGGTGTGAGAGCTAATTCAATCAAGGAAACACTGCATGTTGGTGAAGGGCATATTGAAGAAGGATCAGCCGAGTGGTTCTTGTGGGAGAACAACTCCATTTGGCTCACTAACTTCGCACACCATCAGGCTTCCAAGCAGCTCTCAAGGAAACTCAGTTTTCACACTCTATGCTTAGTGCCCTTTGAGTGCATTTTCTAGGAATGAACCTGGTAGAGCATCCCACACAAACGAATGCTATACATGCGGGTTTCACATGCCACCAACTCCACATTCACAGGCAACTTCAGCGCCACAGCCGTTTTCAGATAGCCCTCAATGCAAAGGCTCTAGACGCAAATATTGGTGAGAGAGCTAATTCAATCAAGGAAACACTGCATGTTGGTGAAGGGCATATTGAAGAAGGATCAGCCGAGTGGTTCTTGTGGGAGAATAACTCCATTTGGCTCACTAACTTCACACACCATCAGGCTTCCAAGCAGCTCTCAAGGAAACTCAGTTTTCACACTCTATGCTTAGTGCTCTTTGAGTACATTATCTAGGAATGAACCTGGTAGAGCATCCCACACAAACGAATGCTCCACATGCGGGTTTCACATGCCACCAACTCCACATTCACAGGCAACTTCAGCGCCACAGCCGTTTTCAGATAGCCCTCAATGCAAAGGCTCTAGACGCAAATATTGGTGTGAGAGCTAATTGAATCAAGGAAACACTGCATGTTGGTGAAGGGCATATTGAAGAAGGATCAGCCGAGTGGTTCTTGTGGGAGAACAACTCCATTTGGCTCACTAACTTCACACACCATCAGGCTTCCAAGCAGCTCTCAAGGAAACTCAGGTTTCACACTCTATGCTTAGTGCCCTTTGAGTGCCTAGGACTGAAATGAAGCTTGGTAGAGCATCCCACAAAAACGAATGCTCCACATGCGGGTTTCACATGACACCAACTCCACATTCTCAGGTAACTCAACACCTCAGCTGTTTTCAGATAGCCCTCAATGCAAAGGCTCTAGACGCAAATATTGGTGTGAGAGCTAATTCAATCAAGGAAACACTGCATGTTGGTGAAGGGCATATTGAAGAAGGATCAGCCGAGTGGTTCTTGTGGGAGAACAACTCCATTTGGCTCACTAACTTCACACACCATCAGGCTTCCAAGCAGCTCTCAAGGAAACTCAGTTTTCACACTCTATGCTTAGTGCCCTTTGAGTGCCTAGGACTGAAATGAAGCTTGGTAGAGCATCCCACACAAACGAATGCTCCACATGGGGGTTTCACATGACACCAACTCCACATTCTCAGGTAACTCAACACCACAGCTGTTTTCAGATAGCCCTCAATGCAAAGGCTCTAGACGCAAATATTGGTGTGAGAGCTAATTCAATCAAGGAAACACTGCATGTTGGTGAAGGGTATATTGAAGAAGGATCAGCCGAGTGGTTCTTGTGGGAGAACAACTCCATTTGGCTCACTAACTTCACACACCATCAGGCTTCCAAGCAGCTCTCAAGGAAACTCAGTTTTCACACTCTATGCTTAGTGCTCTTTGAGTGCATTATCTAGGAATGAACCTGGTAGAGCATCCCACACAAACGAATGCTCCACATGCGGGTTTCACATGCCACCAACTCCACATTCACAGGCAACTTCAGCGCCACAGCCGTTTTCAGATAGCCCTCAATGCAAAGGCTCTAGACGCAAATATTGGTGTGAGAGCTAATTCAATCAAGGAAACACTGAATGTTGGTGAAGGGCATATTGAAGAAGGATCAGCCGAGTGGTTCTTGTGGGAGAACAACTCCATTTGGCTCACTAACTTCACACATCATCAGGCTTCCAAGCAGCTCAAGGAAACTGTTTTCACACTCTATGCTTAGTGCCCTTTGTGTGCCTAGGACTGAAATGAAGCTTGGTGAGCATCCCACACAAACGAATGCTCCACATGCGGGTTTCACATGCCACCAACTCCACTTTCACAGGCAACTTCAGCGCCACAGCCGTTTTCAGATAGTTCTCAATGCAAAGGCTCTAGACGCAAATATTGGTGTGAGAGCTAATTCAATCAAGGAAACACTGCATGTTGGTGAAGGGCATATTGAAGAAGGATCAGCCGAGTGGTTCTTGTGGGAGAACAACTCCATTTGGCTCACTAACTTCACACACCATCAGGCTTCCAAGCAGCTCTCAAGGAAACTCAGTTTTCACACTCTATGCTTAGTGCCCTTTGAGTGCCTAGGACTGAAATGAAGCTTGGTAGAGCATCCCACACAAACGAATGCTCCACATGCGGGTTTCACATGCCATCAACTCCACATTCACAGGCAACTCAACACCACAGCTGTTTTCAGATAGCCCTCAATGCAAAGGCTCTAGACGCAAATATTGGTGTGAGAGCTAATTCAATCAAGGAAACACTGCATGTTGGTGAAGGGCATATTGAAGAAGGATCAGCCGAGTGGTTCTTGTGGGAGAACAACTCCATTTGGCTCACTAACTTCACACACCATCAGGCTTCCAAGCAGCTCTCAAGGAAACTCAGTTTTCACACTCTATGCTTAGTGCCCTTTGTATGCCTAGGACTGAAATGAACCTTGGTGAGCATCCCACACAAACGAATGCTCCACATGCGGGTTTCACATGCCACCAACTCCACATTCACAGGCAACTTCAGCGCCACAGCCGTTTTCAGATAGCCCTCAATGCAAAGGCTCTAGACGCAAATATTGGTGTGAGAGCTAATTCAATCAAGGAAACACTGCATGTTGGTGAAGGGCATATTGAAGAAGGATCAGCCGAGTGGTTCTTGTGGGAGAACAACTCCATTTGGCTCACTAACTTCACGCACCATCAGGCTTCCAAGCAGCTCTCAAGGAAACTCAGTTTTCACACTCTATGCTTAGTGCCCTTTGAGTGCCTAGGACTGAAATGAAGCTTGGTAGAGCATCCCACACAGACGAATGCTCCACATGCGGGTTTCACATGCCACCAACTCCACATTCTCAGGCAACTCAACACCACAGCTGTTTTCAAATAGCCCTCAATGCAAAGGCTCTAGACGCAAATATTGGTGTGAGAGCTAATTCAATCAAGGAAACACTGCATGCGGGTGAAGGGCATATTGAAGAAGGATCAGCCGAGTGGTTCTTGTGGGAGAACAACTCCATTTGGCTCACTAACTTCACACACCATCAGGCTTCCAAGCAGCTCTCAAGGAAACTCAGTTTTCACACTCTATGCTTAGTGCCCTTTGAGTGCATTATCTAGGAATGAACCTGGTAGAGCATCCCACACAGACGAATGCTCCACATGCGGGTTTCACATGCCACCAACTCCACATTCTCAGGCAACTCAACACCACAGCTGTTTTCAGATAGCCCTCAATGCAAAGGCTCTAGACGCAAATATTGGTGTGAGAGCTAATTCAATCAAGGAAACACTGCATGTTGGTGAAGGGCATATTGAAGAAGGATCAGCCGAGTGGTTCTTGTGGGAGAACAACTCCATTTGGCTCACTAACTTCACACACCATCAGGCTTCCAAGCAGCTCTCAAGGAAACTCAGTTTTCACACTCTATGCTTAGTGCCCTTTGAGTGCCTAGGACTGAAATGAAGCTTGGTAGAGCATCCCACACAAACGAATGCTCCACATGCGGGTTTCACATGCCATCAACTCCACATTCACAGGCAACTCAACACCACAGCTGTTTTCAGATAGCCCTCAATGCAAAGGCTCTAGACGCAAATATTGGTGTGAGAGCTAATTCAATCAAGGAAACACTGCATGTTGGTGAAGGGCATATTGAAGAAGGATCAGCCGAGTGGTTCTTGTGGGAGAACAACTCCATTTGGCTCACTAACTTCACACACCATCAGGCTTCCAAGCAGCTCTCAAGGAAACTCAGTTTTCACACTCTATGCTTAGTGCCCTTTGTATGCCTAGGACTGAAATGAACCTGGTAGAGCATCCCACACAAACGAATGCTCCACATGCGGGTTTCACATGCCACCAACTCCACATTCACAGGCAACTTCAGCGCCACAGCCGTTTTCAGATAGCCCTCAAATCAAAGGCTCTAGACGCAAATATTGGTGTGAGAGCTAATTCAATCAAGGAAACACTGCATGTTGGTGAAGGGCATATTGAAGAAGGATCAGCCGAGTGGTTCTTGTGGGAGAACAACTCCATTTGGCTCACTAACTTCACGCACCATCAGGCTTCCAAGCAGCTCTCAAGGAAACTCAGTTTTCACACTCTATGCTTAGTGCCCTTTGAGTGCCTAGGACTGAAATGAAGCTTGGTAGTGCATCCCACACAGACGAATGCTCCACATGCGGGTTTCACATGCCACCAACTCCACATTCTCAGGCAACTCAACACCACAGCTGTTTTCAGATAGCCCTCAATGCAAAGGCTCTAGACGCAAATATTGGTGTGAGAGCTAATTCAATCAAGGAAACACTGCATGCGGGTGAACGGCATATTGAAGAAGGATCAGCCGAGTGGTTCTTGTGGGAGAACAACTCCATTTGGCTCACTAACTTCACACACCATCAGGCTTCCAAGCAGCTCTCAAGGAAACTCAGTTTTCACACTCTATGCTTAGTGCCCTTTGAGTGCATTATCTAGGAATGAACCTGGTAGAGCATCCCACACAGACGAATGCTCCACATGCGGGTTTCACATGCCACCAACTACACATTCTCAGGCAACTCAACACCACAGCTGTTTTCAGATAGCCCTCAATGCAAAGGCTCTAGACGCAAATATTGGTGTGAGAGCTAATTCAATCAAGGAAACACTGCATGTTGGTGAAGGGCATATTGAAGAAGGATCAGCCGAGTGGTTCTTGTGGGAGAACAACTCCATTTGGCTCACTAACTTCACGCACCATCAGGCTTCCAAGCAGCTCTCAAGGAAACTCAGTTTTCACACTCTATGCTTAGTGCCCTTTGAGTGCCTAGGACTGAAATGAAGCTTGGTAGAGCATCCCACACAGACGAATGCTCCACATGCGGGTTTCACATGCCACCAACTCCACATTCTCAGGCAACTCAACACCACAGCTGTTTTCAGATAGCCCTCAATGCAAAGGCTCTAGACGCAAATATTGGTGTGAGAGCTAATTCAATCAAGGAAACACTGCATGCGGGTGAACGGCATATTGAAGAAGGATCAGCCGAGTGGTTCTTGTGGGAGAACAACTCCATTTGGCTCACTAACTTCACACACCATCAGGCTTCCAAGCAGCTCTCAAGGAAACTCAGTTTTCACACTCTATGCTTAGTGCCCTTTGTATGCCTAGGACTGAAATGAACCTGGTAGAACATCCCACACAAACGAATGCTCCACATGCGGGTTTCACATGCCACCAACTCCACATTCACAGGCAACTTCAGCGCCACAGCCGTTTTCATGATAGCCCTCAATGCAAAGGCTCTAGACGCAAATATTGGTGTGAGAGCTAATTCAATCAAGGAAACACTACATGTTGGTGAAGGGCATATTGAAGAAGGATCAGCCGAGTGGTTCTTGTGGGAGAACAACTCCATTTGGCTCACTAACTTCACACACCATCAGGCTTCCAAGCAGCTCTCAAGGAAACTCAGTTTTCACACTCTATGCTTAGTGCCCTTTGAGTGCATTATCTAGGAATGAACCTGTAGAGCATCCCACACAGACGAATGCTCCACATGCGGGTTTCACATGCCACCAACACCACATTCTCAGGCAACTCAACACCACAGCTGTTTTCAGATAGCCCTCAATGCAAAGGCTCTAGACGCAAATATTGGTGTGAGAGCTAATTCAATCAAGGAAACACTGCATGTTGGTGAAGGGCATATTGAAGAAGGATCAGCCGAGTGGTTCTTGTGGGAGAACAACTCCATTTGGCTCACTAACTTCACGCACCATCAGGCTTCCAAGCAGCTCTCAAGGAAACTCAGTTTTCACACTCTATGCTTAGTGCCCTTTGAGTGCCTAGGACTGAAATGAAGCTTGGTAGAGCATCCCACACAGACGAATGCTCCACATGCGGGTTTCACATGCCACCAACTCCACATTCTCAGGCAACTCAACACCACAGCTGTTTTCAGATAGCCCTCAATGCAAAGGCTCTAGACGCAAATATTGGTGTGAGAGCTAATTCAATCAAGGAAACACTGCATGCGGGTGAACGGCATATTGAAGAAGGATCAGCCGAGTGGTTCTTGTGGGAGAACAACTCCATTTGGCTCACTAACTTCACACACCATCAGGCTTCCAAGCAGCTCTCAAGGAAACTCAGTTTTCACACTCTATGCTTAGTGCCCTTTGTATGCCTAGGACTGAAATGAACCTGGTAGAACATCCCACACAAACGAATGCTCCACATGCGGGTTTCACATGCCACCAACTCCACATTCACAGGCAACTTCAGCGCCACAGCCGTTTTCAGATAGCCCTCAATGCAAAGGCTCTAGACGCAAATATTGGTGTGAGAGCTAATTCAATCAAGGAAACACTACATGTTGGTGAAGGGCATATTGAAGAACGATCAGCCGAGTGGTTCTTGTGGGAGAACAACTCCATTTGGCTCACTAACTTCACACACCATCAGGCTTCCAAGCAGCTCTCAAGGAAACTCAGTTTTCACACTCTATGCTTAGTGCCCTTTGAGTGCATTATCTAGGAATGAACCTGGTAGAGCATCCCACACAGACGAATGCTCCACATGCGGGTTTCACATGCCACCAACTCCACATTCTCAGGCAACTCAACACCACAGCTGTTTTCAGATAGCCCTCAATGCAAAGGCTCTAGACGCAAATATTGGTGTGAGAGCTAATTCAATCAAGGAAACACTGCATGTTGGTGAAGGGCATATTGAAGAAGGATCAGCCGAGTGGTTCTTGTGGGAGAACAACTCCATTTGGCTCACTAACTTCGCACACCATCAGGCTTCCAAGCAGCTCTCAAGGAAACTCAGTTTTCACACTCTATGCTTAGTGCCCTTTTTATGCCTAGGACTGAAATGAACCTTTGTGAGCATCCCACACAAACGAATGCTCCACATGCGGGTTTCACATGAAACCAACTCCACATTCTCAGGTAACTCAACACCACAGCTGTTTTCAGATAGCCCTCAATGCAAAGGCTCTAGACGCAAATATTGGTGTGAGAGCTAATTCAATCAAGGAAACACTGCATGTTGGTGAAGGGCATATTGAAGAAGGATCAGCCGAGTGGTTCTTGTGGGACAACAACTCCATTTGGCTCACTAACTTCACACACCATCAGGCTTCCAAGCAGCTCTCAAGGAAACTCAGTTTTCACACTCTATGCTTAGTGCCCTTTGAGTGCCTAGGACTGAAATGAAGCTTGGTAGAGCATCCCACACAAACGAATGCTCCACATGCGGGTTTCACATGACACCAACTCCACATTCTCAGGTAACTCAACACCACAGCTGTTTTCAGATAGCCCTCAATGCAAAGGCTCTAGACGCAAATATTGGTGTGAGAGCTAATTCAATCAAGGAAACACTGCATGTTGGTGAAGGGTATATTGAAGAAGGATCAGCCGAGTGGTTCTTGTGGGAGAACAACTCCATTTGGCTCACTAACTTCACACACCATCAGGCTTCCAAGCAGCTCTCAAGGAAACTCAGTTTTCACACTCTATGCTTAGTGCCCTTTGAGTGCATTTTCTAGGAATGAACCTCATAGACCATCCCACACAAACGAATGCTCCACATGCGGGTTTCACATGCCACCAACTCCACATTCACAGGCAACTTCAGCGCCACAGCCGTTTTCAGATAGCCCTCAATGCAAAGGCTCTAGACGCAAATATTGGTGTGAGAGCTAATTCAATCAAGGAAACACTGCATGTTGGTGAAGGGCATATTGAAGAAGGATCAGCCGAGTGGTTCTTGTGGGAGAACAACTCCATTTGGCTCACTAACTTCACACACCATCAGGCTTCCAAGCAGCTCTCAAGGAAACTCAGTTTTCACACTCTATGCTTAGTGCCCTTTGAGTGCATTTTCTAGGAATGAACCTCATAGACCATCCCACACAAACGAATGCTCCACATGCGGGTTTCACATGCCACCAACTCCACATTCACAGGCAACTTCAGCGCCACAGCCGTTTTCAGATAGCCCTCAATGCAAAGGCTCTAGACGCAAATATTGGTGTGAGAGCTAATTCAATCAAGGAAACACTGCATGTTTGGTGAAGGGCATATTGAAGAAGGATCAGCCGAGTGGTTCTTGTGGGAGAACAACTCCATTTGGCTCACTAACTTCACACACCATCAGGCTTCCAAGCAGCTCTCAAGGAAACTCAGTTTTCACACTCTATGCTTAGTGCTCTTTGAGTGCATTATCTAGGAATGAACCTGGTAGAGCATCCCACACAAACGAATGCTCCACATGCGGGTTTCACATGCCACCAAACTCCACATTCACAGGCAACTTCAGCGCCACAGCCGTTTTCAGATAGCCCTCAATGCAAAGGCTCTAGACGCAAATATTGGTGTGAGAGCTAATTGAATCAAGGAAACACTGCATGTTGGTGAAGGGCATATTGAAGAAGGATCAGCCGAGTGGTTCTTGTGGGAGAACAACTCCATTTGGCTCACTAACTTCACACATCATCAGGCTTCCAAGCAGCTCAAGGAAACTGTTTCACACTCTATGCTTAGTGCCCTTTGTGTGCCTAGGACTGAAATGAAGCTTGGTGAGCATCCCACACAAACGAATGCTCCACATGCGGGTTTCACATGCCACCAACTCCACTTTCACAGGCAATTTCAGCGCCACAGCCGTTTTCAGATAGTTCTCAATGCAAAGGCTCTAGACGCAAATATTGGTGTGAGAGCTAATTCAATCAAGGAAACACTGCATGTTGGTGAAGGGCATATTGTAGAAGGATCAGCCGAGTGGTTCTTGTGGGACAACAACTCCATTTGGCTCACTAACTTCACACACCATCAGGGTTCCAAGCAGCTCTCAAGAAACTCAGTTTTCACACTCTATGTTTAGTGCCCTTTGAGTGCCTAGGACTGAAATGAAGCTTGGTAGAGCATCCCACACAGACGAATGCTCCACATGCGGGTTTCACATGCCACCAACTCCACATTCTCAGGCAACTCAACACCACAGCTGTTTTCAGATAGCCCTCAATGCAAAGGCTCTAGACGCAAATATTGGTGTGAGAGCTAATTCAATCAAGGAAACACTGCATGTTGGTGAAGGGCATATTGAAGAAGGATCAGCCGAGTGGTTCTTGTGGGAGAACAACTCCATTTGGCTCACTAACTTCGCACACCATCAGGCTTCCAAGCAGCTCTCAAGGAAACTCAGTTTTCACACTCTATGCTTAGTGCCCTTTTTATGCCTAGGACTGAAATGAACCTTTGTGAGCATCCCACACAAACGAATGCTCCACATGCGGGTTTCACATGCCACCAACTCCACATTCACAGGCAACTTCAGCGCCACAGCCGTTTTCAGATAGCCCTCAATGCAAAGGCTCTAGATGCAAATATTGGTGTGAGAGCTAATTCAATCAAGGAAACACTGCATGTTGGTGAAGGGCATATTGAAGAAGAATCAGCCGAGTGGTTCTTGTGGGAGAACAACTCCATTTGGCTCACTAACTTCACACACCATCAGGCTTCCAAGCAGCTCTCAAGGAAACTCAGTTTTCACACTCTATGCTTAGTGCCCTTTGAGTGCATTTTCTAGGAATGAACCTGGTAGAGCATCCCACACAAACGAATGCTCCACATGCGGGTTTCACATGCCACCAACTCCACATTCACAGGCAACTTCAGCGCCACAGCCGTTTTCAGATAGCCCTCAATGCAAAGGCTCTAGACGCAAATATTGGTGAGAGAGCTAATTCAATCAAGGAAACACTGCATGTTGGTGAAGGGCATATTGAAGAAGGATCAGCCGAGTGGTTCTTGTGGGAGAATAACTCCATTTGGCTCACTAACTTCACACACCATCAGGCTCTACTCAAGCAGCTCTCAAGGAAACTCAGTTTTCACACTCTATGCTTAGTGCTCTTTGAGTACATTATCTAGGAATGACCGTGGTAGAGCATCCCACACAAACGAATGCTCCACATGCGGGTTTCACATGCCACCAACTCCACATTCACAGGCAACTTCAGCGCCACAGCCGTTTTCAGATAGCCCTCAATGCAAAGGCTCTAGACGCAAATATTGGTGTGAGAGCTAATTGAATCAAGGAAACACTGCATGTTGGTGAAGGGCATATTGAAGAAGGATCAGCCGAGTGGTTCTTGTGGGAGAACAACTCCATTTGGCTCACTAACTTCACACATCATCAGGCTTCCAAGCAGCTCTCAAGGAAACTCAGGTTTCACACTCTATGCTTAGTGCCCTTTGAGTGCCTAGGACTGAAATGAAGCTTGGTAGAGCATCCCACAAAAACGAATGCTCCACATGCGGGTTTCACATGACACCAACTCCACATTCTCAGGTAACTCAACACCTCAGCTGTTTTCAGATAGCCCTCAATGCAAAGGCTCTAGACGCAAATATTGGTGTGAGAGCTAATTCAATCAAGGAAACACTGCATGTTGGTGAAGGGCATATTGAAGAAGGATCAGCCGAGTGGTTCTTGTGGGAGAACAACTCCATTTGGCTCACTAACTTCACACACCATCAGGCTTCCAAGCAGCTCTCAAGGAAACTCAGTTTTCACACTCTATGCTTAGTGCCCTTTGAGTGCCTAGGACTGAAATGAAGCTTGGTAGAGCATCCCACACAAACGAATGCTCCACATGCGGGTTTCACATGACACCAACTCCACATTCTCAGGTAACTCAACACCACAGCTGTTTTCAGATAGCCCTCAATGCAAAGGCTCTAGACGCAAATATTGGTGTGAGAGCTAATTCAATCAAGGAAACACTGCATGTTGGTGAAGGGTATATTGAAGAAGGATCAGCCGAGTGGTTCTTGTGGGAGAACAACGCCATTTGGCTCACTAACTTCACACACCATCAGGCTTCCAAGCAGCTCTCAAGGAAACTCAGTTTTCACACTCTATGCTTAGTGCTCTTTGAGTGCATTATCTAGGAATGAACCTGGTAGAGCATCCCACACAAACGAATGCTCCACATGCGGGTTTCACATGCCACCAACTCCACATTCACAGGCAACTTCAGCGCCACAGCCGTTTTCAGATAGCCCTCAATGCAAAGGCTCTAGACGCAAATATTGGTGTGAGAGCTAATTGAATCAAGGAAACACTGCATGTTGGTGAAGGGCATATTGAAGAAGGATCAGCCGAGTGGTTCTTGTGGGACAACAACTCCATTTGGCTCACTAACTTCACACATCATCAGGCTTCCAAGCAGCTCAAGGAAACTGTTTTCACACTCTATGCTTAGTGCCCTTTGTGTGCCTAGGACTGAAATGAAGCTTGGTGAGCATCCCACACAAACGAATGCTCCACATGCGGGTTTCACATGCCACCAACTCCACTTTCACAGGCAACTTCAGCGCCACAGCCGTTTTCAGATAGTTCTCAATGCAAAGGCTCTAGACGCAAATATTGGTGTGAGAGCTAATTCAATCAAGGAAACACTGCATGTTGGTGAAGGGCATATTGAAGAAGGATCAGCCGAGTGGTTCTTGTGGGAGAACAACTCCATTTGGCTCACTAACTTCACACACCATCAGGCTTCCAAGCAGCTCTCAAGGAAACTCAGTTTTCACACTCTATGCTTAGTGCCCTTTGAGTGCCTAGGACGGAAATGAAGCTTGGTAGAGCATCCCACACAAACGAATGCTCCACATGCGGGTTTCACATGCCATCAACTCCACATTCACAGGCAACTCAACACCACAGCTGTTTTCAGATAGCCCTCAATGCAAAGGCTCTAGACGCAAATATTGGTGTGAGAGCTAATTCAATCAAGGAAACACTGCATGTTGGTGAAGGGCATATTGAAGAAGGATCAGCCGAGTGGTTCTTGTGGGAGAACAACTCCATTTGGCTCACTAACTTCACACACCATCAGGCTTCCAAGCAGCTCTCAAGGAAACTCAGTTTTCACACTCTATGCTTAGTGCCCTTTGAGTGCATTATCTAGGAATGAACCTGGTAGAGCATCCCACACAGACGAATGCTCCACATGCGGGTTTCACATGCCACCAACTCCACATTCTCAGGCAACTCAACACCACAGCTGTTTTCAGATAGCCCTCAATGCAAAGGCTCTAGACGCAAATATTGGTGTGAGAGCTAATTCAATCAAGGAAACACTGCATGTTGGTGAAGGGCATATTGAAGAAGGATCAGCCGAGTGGTTCTTGTGGGAGAACAACTCCATTTGGCTCACTAACTTCACACACCATCAGGCTTCCAAGCAGCTCTCAAGGAAACTCAGTTTTCACACTCTATGCTTAGTGCCCTTTGAGTGCCTAGGACTGAAATGAAGCTTGGTAGAGCATCCCACACAAACGAATGCTCCACATGCGGGTTTCACATGCCATCAACTCCACATTCACAGGCAACTCAACACCACAGCTGTTTTCAGATAGCCCTCAATGCAAAGGCTCTAGACGCAAATATTGGTGTGAGAGCTAATTCAATCAAGGAAACACTGCATGTTGGTGAAGGGCATATTGAAGAAGGATCAGCCGAGTGGTTCTTGTGGGAGAACAACTCCATTTGGCTCACTAACTTCACACACCATCAGGCTTCCAAGCAGCTCTCAAGGAAACTCAGTTTTCACACTCTATGCTTAGTGCCCTTTGTATGCCTAGGACTGAAATGAACCTGGTAGAGCATCCCACACAAACGAATGCTCCACATGCGGGTTTCACATGCCACCAACTCCACATTCACAGGCAACTTCAGCGCCACAGCCGTTTTCAGATAGCCCTCAAATCAAAGGCTCTAGACGCAAATATTGGTGTGAGAGCTAATTCAATCAAGGAAACACTGCATGTTGGTGAAGGGCATATTGAAGAAGGATCAGCCGAGTGGTTCTTGTGGGAGAACAACTCCATTTGGCTCACTAACTTCACGCACCATCAGGCTTCCAAGCAGCTCTCAAGGAAACTCAGTTTTCACACTCTATGCTTAGTGCCCTTTGAGTGCCTAGGACTGAAATGAAGCTTGGTAGAGCATCCCACACAGACGAATGCTCCACATGCGGGTTTCACATGCCACCAACTCCACATTCTCAGGCAACTCAACACCACAGCCGTTTTCAGATAGCCCTCAATGCAAAGGCTCTAGACGCAAATATTGGTGTGAGAGCTAATTCAATCAAGGAAACACTGCATGCGGGTGAACGGCATATTGAAGAAGGATCAGCCGAGTGGTTCTTGTGGGAGAACAACTCCATTTGGCTCACTAACTTCACACACCATCAGGCTTCCAAGCAGATCTCAAGGAAACTCAGTTTTCACACTCTATGCTTAGTGCCCTTTGAGTGCATTATCTAGGAATGAACCTGGTAGAGCATCCCACACAGACGAATGCTCCACATGCGGGTTTCACATGCCACCAACTCCACATTCTCAGGCAACTCAACACCACAGCTGTTTTCAGATAGCCCTCAATGCAAAGGCTCTAGACGCAAATATTGGTGTGAGAGCTAATTCAATCAAGGAAACACTGCATGTTGGTGAAGGGCATATTGAAGAAGGATCAGCCGAGTGGTTCTTGTGGGAGAACAACTCCATTTGGCTCACTAACTTCACGCACCATCAGGCTTCCAAGCAGCTCTCAAGGAAACTCAGTTTTCACACTCTATGCTTAGTGCCCTTTGAGTGCCTAGGACTGAAATGAAGCTTGGTAGAGCATCCCACACAGACGAATGCTCCACATGCGGGTTTCACATGCCACCAACTCCACATTCTCAGGCAACTCAACACCACAGCTGTTTTCAGATAGCCCTCAATGCAAAGGCTCTAGACGCAAATATTGGTGTGAGAGCTAATTCAATCAAGGAAACACTGCATGCGGGTGAACGGCATATTGAAGAAGGATCAGCCGAGTGGTTCTTGTGGGAGAACAACTCCATTTGGCTCACTAACTTCACACACCATCAGGCTTCCAAGCAGCTCTCAAGGAAACTCAGTTTTCACACTCTATGCTTAGTGCCCTTTGTATGCCTAGGACTGAAATGAACCTGGTAGAACATCCCACACAAACGAATGCTCCACATGCGGGTTTCACATGCCACCAACTCCACATTCACAGGCAACTTCAGCGCCACAGCCGTTTTCAGATAGCCCTCAATGCAAAGGCTCTAGACGCAAATATTGGTGTGAGAGTTAATTCAATCAAGGAAACACTACATGTTGGTGAAGGGCATATTGAAGAAGGATCAGCCGAGTGGTTCTTGTGGGAGAACAACTCCATTTGGCTCACTAACTTCACACACCATCAGGCTTCCAAGCAGCTCTCAAGGAAACTCAGTTTTCACACTCTATGCTTAGTGCCCTTTGAGTGCATTATCTAGGAATGAACCTGGTAGAGCATCCCACACAGACGAATGCTCCACATGCGGGTTTCACATGCCACCAACACCACATTCTCAGGCAACTCAACACCACAGCTGTTTTCAGATAGCCCTCAATGCAAAGGCTCTAGACGCAAATATTGGTGTGAGAGCTAATTCAATCAAGGAAACACTGCATGTTGGTGAAGGGCATATTGAAGAAGGATCAGCCGAGTGGTTCTTGTGGGAGAACAACTCCATTTGGCTCACTAACTTCACGCACCATCAGGCTTCCAAGCAGCTCTCAAGGAAACTCAGTTTTCACACTCTATGCTTAGTGCCCTTTGAGTGCCTAGGACTGAAATGAAGCTTGGTAGAGCATCCCACACAGACGAATGCTCCACATGCGGGTTTCACATGCCACCAACTCCACATTCTCAGGCAACTCAACACCACAGCTGTTTTCAGATAGCCCTCAATGCAAAGGCTCTAGACGCAAATATTGGTGTGAGAGCTAATTCAATCAAGGAAACACTGCATGCGGGTGAACGGCATATTGAAGAAGGATCAGCCGAGTGGTTCTTGTGGGAGAACAACTCCATTTGGCTCACTAACTTCACACACCATCAGGCTTCCAAGCAGCTCTCAAGGAAACTCAGTTTTCACACTCTATGCTTAGTGCCCTTTGAGTGCATTATCTAGGAATGAACCTGGTAGAGCATCCCACACAGACGAATGCTCCACATGCGGGTTTCACATGCACCAACTCCACATTCTCAGGCAACTCAACACCACAGCTGTTTTCAGATAGCCCTCAATGCAAAGGCTCTAGACGCAAATATTGGTGTGAGAGCTAATTCAATCAAGGAAACACTGCATGTTGGTGAAGGGCATATTGAAGAAGGATCAGCCGAGTGGTTCTTGTGGGAGAACAACTCCATTTGGCTCACTAACTTCACGCACCATCAGGCTTCCAAGCAGCTCTCAAGGAAACTCAGTTTTCACACTCTATGCTTAGTGCCCTTTGAGTGCTAGGACTGAAATGAAGCTTGGTAGAGCATCCCACACAGACGAATGCTCCACATGCGGGTTTCACATGCCACCAACTCCACATTCTCAGGCAACTCAACACCACAGCTGTTTTCAGATAGCCCTCAATGCAAAGGCTCTAGACGCAAATATTGGTGTGAGAGCTAATTCAATCAAGGAAACACTGCATGCGGGTGAACGGCATATTGAAGAAGGATCAGCCGAGTGGTTCTTGTGGGAGAACAACTCCATTTGGCTCACTAACTTCACACACCATCAGGCTTCCAAGCAGCTCTCAAGGAAACTCAGTTTTCACACTCTATGCTTAGTGCCCTTTGTATGCCTAGGACTGAAATGAACCTGGTAGAACATCCCACACAAACGAATGCTCCACATGCGGTTTCACATGCCACCAACTCCACATTCACAGGCAACTTCAGCGCCACAGCCGTTTTCAGATAGCCCTCAATGCAAAGGCTCTAGACGCAAATATTGGTGTGAGAGCTAATTCAATCAAGGAAACACTACATGTGGTGAAGGGCATATTGAAGAAGGATCAGCGAGTGGTTCTTGTGGGAGAACAACTCCATTTGGCTCACTAACTTCACACACCATCAGGCTTCCAAGCAGCTCTCAAGGAAACTCAGTTTTCACACTCTATGCTTAGTGCCCTTTGAGTGCATTATCTAGGAATGAACCTGGTAGAGCATCCCACACAGACGAATGCTCCACATGCGGGTTTCACATGCCACCAACACCACATTCTCAGGCAACTCAACACCACATCTGTTTTCAGATAGCCCTCAATGCAAAGGCTCTAGACGCAAATATTGGTGTGAGAGCTAATTCAATCAAGGAAACACTGCATGTTGGTGAAGGGCATATTGAAGAAGGATCAGCCGAGTGGTTCTTGTGGGAGAACAACTCCATTTGCTCACTAACTTCACGCACCATCAGGCTTCCAAGCAGCTCTCAAGGAAACTCAGTTTTCACACTCTATGCTTAGTGCCCTTTGAGTGCCTAGGACTGAAATGAAGCTTGGTAGAGCATCCCACACAGACGAATGCTCCACATGCGGGTTTCACATGCCACCAACTCCACATTCTCAGGCAACTCAACACCACAGCTGTTTTCAGATAGCCCTCAATGCAAAGGCTCTAGACGCAAATATTGGTGTGAGAGCTAATTCAATCAAGGAAACACTGCATGCGGGTGAACGGCATATTGAAGAAGGATCAGCCGAGTGGTTCTTGTGGAGAACAACTCCATTTGGCTCACTAACTTCACACACCATCAGGCTTCCAAGCAGCTCTCAAGGAAACTCAGTTTTCACACTCTATGCTTAGTGCCCTTTGTATGCCTAGGACTGAAATGAACCTGGTAGAACATCCCACACAAACGAATGCTCCACATGCGGGTTTCACATGCCACCAACTCCACATTCACAGGCAACTTCAGCGCCACAGCCGTTTTCAGATAGCCCTCAATGCAAAGGCTCTAGACGCAAATATTGGTGTGAGAGCTAATTCAATCAAGGAAACACTACATGTTGGTGAAGGGCATATTGAAGAACGATCAGCCGAGTGGTTCTTGTGGGAGAACAACTCCATTTGGCTCACTAACTTCACACACCATCAGGCTTCCAAGCAGCTCTCAAGGAAACTCAGTTTTCACACTCTATGCTTAGTGCCCTTTGAGTGCATTATCTAGGAATGAACCTGGTAGAGCATCCCACACAGACGAATGCTCCACATGCGGGTTTCACATGACACCAACTCCACATTCTCAGGCAACTCAACACCACAGCTGTTTTCAGATAGCCCTCAATGCAAAGGCTCTAGACGCAAATATTGGTGTGAGAGCTAATTCAATCAAGGAAACACTGCATGTTGGTGAAGGGCATATTGAAGAAGGATCAGCCGAGTGGTTCTTGTGGGAGAACAACTCCATTTGGCTCACTAACTTCGCACACCATCAGGCTTCCAAGCAGCTCTCAAGGAAACTCAGTTTTCACACTCTATGCTTAGTGCCCTTTTTATGCCTAGGACTGAAATGAACCTTTGTGAGCATCCCACACAAACGAATGCTCCACATGCGGGTTTCACATGAAACCAACTCCACATTCTCAGGTAACTCAACACCACAGCTGTTTTCAGATAGCCCTCAATGCAAAGGCTCTAGACGCAAATATTGGTGTGAGAGCTAATTCAATCAAGGAAACACTGCATGTTGGTGAAGGGCATATTGAAGAAGGATCAGCCGAGTGGTTCTTGTGGGACAACAACTCCATTTGGCTCACTAACTTCACACACCATCAGGCTTCCAAGCAGCTCTCAAGGAAACTCAGTTTTCACACTCTATGCTTAGTGCCCTTTTTATGCCTAGGACTGAAATGAACCTTTGTGAGCATCCCACACAAACGAATGCTCCACATGCGGGTTTCACATGACACCAACTCCACATTCTCAGGTAACTCAACACCACAGCTGTTTTCAGATAGCCCTCAATGCAAAGGCTCTAGACGCAAATATTGGTGTGAGAGCTAATTCAATCAAGGAAACACTGCATGTTGGTGAAGGGTATATTGAAGAAGGATCAGCCGAGTGGTTCTTGTGGGAGAACAACTCCATTTGGCTCACTAACTTCACACACCATCAGGCTTCCAAGCAGCTCTCAAGGAAACTCAGTTTTCACACTCTATGCTTAGTGCCCTTTGAGTGCATTATCTAGGAATGAACCTGGTAGAGCATCCCACACAAACGAATGCTCCACATGCGGGTTTCACATGCCACCAACTCCACATTCACAGGCAACTTCAGCGCCACAGCCGTTTTCAGATAGCCCTCAATGCAAAGGCTCTAGACGCAAATATTGGTGTGAGAGCTAATTGAATCAAGGAAACACTGCATGTTGGTGAAGGGCATATTGAAGAAGGATCAGCCGAGTGGTTCTTGTGGAGAACAACTCCATTTGGCTCACTAACTTCACACACCATCAGGCTTCCAAGCAGCTCTCAAGGAAACTCAGTTTTCACACTCTATGCTTAGTGCCCTCTTGAGTGCATTTTCTAGGAATGAACCTCATAGACCATCCCACACAAACGAATGCTCCACATGCGGGTTTCACATGCCACCAACTCCACATTCACAGGCAACTTCAGCGCCACAGCCGTTTTCAGATAGCCCTCAATGCAAAGGCTCTAGACGCAAATATTGGTGTGAGAGCTAATTCAATCAAGGAAACACTGCATGTTGGTGAAGGGCATATTGAAGAAGGATCAGCCGAGTGGTTCTTGTGGAGAACAACTCCATTTGGCTCACTAACTTCACACACCATCAGGCTTCCAAGCAGCTCTCAAGGAAACTCAGTTTTCACACTCTATGCTTAGTGCTCTTTGAGTGCATTATCTAGGAATGAACCTGGTAGAGCATCCCACACAAACGAATGCTCCACATGCGGGTTTCACATGCCACCAACTCCACATTCACAGGCACTTCAGCGCCACAGCCGTTTTCAGATAGCCCTCAATGCAAAGGCTCTAGACGCAAATATGGTGTGAGAGCTAATTGAATCAAGGAAAACACTGCATGTTGGTGAAGGGCATATTGAAGAAGGATCAGCCGAGTGGTTCTTGTGGAGAACAACTCCATTTGGCTCACTAACTTCACACATCATCAGGCTTCCAAGCAGCTCAAGGAAACTGTTTTCACACTCTATGCTTAGTGCCCTTTGTGTGCCTAGGACTGAAATGAAGCTTGGTGAGCATCCCACACAAACGAATGCTCCACATGCGGGTTTCACATGCCACCAACTCCACTTTCACAA